>NC_142150.1:23200312-23502656 GCF_024610735.1 Ursus americanus | reverse complement strand
TGAAATATTTTGTGGATCTTTTCCTGCATTATTTTTATGCCTAAATTTCAAATATACTCAATACAAATATATTACACGTGCATGAGACAGACTAGAAACTTCCTGTGTAGCCAGCCTGAACCATATGCTTTTGTGCATACAAGTAAAATTCTTAAGCTCAAATGTAGAACCACTAGGACTGACCTAATTCTATAGATGGCTTGGTTTGGCATCAGCTCTACTTAGGATGCCTTAGGACCCTCTTCATCTTCATAAACAACCCCACTATATTCCTTTGGCTCAAAAAGTATTACTACTTATTTAAGTAAGAAATAAGGGAAAAAAGTTCATTTTTTTTCTTTGAATATACCCTAACCAAAAAGCTGAATAAATCAACCTCTCAAATAGTCATCAAGCATCATCTGAGTACTATTTAAACCTATTAATGAGGACTGCAACTTCAGAGCATCCTTTCCTCTAGGAGAGTGCATGGACCTCAGGGTACTGAGTCCTTGCCGCTGACAAATCTCACTGTGTCTGCTTTCCATAGTTTATAATTCTCTTATTAAAAAAAAAAAAAAAAACTTAGATTTTTTTTTTTACACTTAGTGTTTTATTTGTAGATGATATAATTTCAGGCCTCAAATTATTCATGTGATCTAAATTCCTTAAAATCACCGAAAAATTATTTGTTTTTTTTTAATATAATATGATAAAATGCTAGGGAGGGAAAATACTAAGACTTTATTTTTTTTAATTTATCACTGTTTCCAAGTCTATAATAGTTTTCCAATAAATTGGACTAATATACTCACATAAAATGGGTTAGCTAAGTTAAAGGGCTTTAAGAAAAAGTGTGTGTGTGTGTGTGTGTGTGTTTCACAACACATGATCATCTGTCATATGCAAGAAATTAGTCTTCTCAGATCCTTCTGATCATTCGGTTTTCCCTTCCACCAACACACCGGAGAATTCTTTAAGTCTGAAGATGTTCAGGGATCATTACCATTATGAAAGATAAATTGCTGATTGAGGCTGAAGAGCTTTTCTGGCCCAAAACAATATCTAAAGCTGTCATTGCCTGTCATTATCCCGATTAAAAAATCATGTAACAGCCACCATAGAGGATTCCATCTAGTGTTCTTGTTCATACACTTGTTCAGAGTATTTTTAAATGGAAAGATGGATAAAACTTCTCTTGAGAACATTTGATAGCCATGCAAAATTATAATTTCTCAAGATATTGGAATATTCTCAGAAGAGCCATTCAGTAAAACTGAAGAGTCCAATTAGAAATTAACTATATTTGTAACTGATGAAAAGCATATGCTCTCATACACATATATAACTGATATTTATGACACAATCCATTAATTCATTGTGAATATTTATTGAACACAAAACATACAACAAATGTGATAACTTATTGAAAAAGAAACAGGCACCACTGTTTCTCAAGAAATTGAGTTAATTATTAATGCTTACTAGTAAGTTTCTATTTCAGTGGGAAAAAAAAACCTACTTCAAACTTTAACCAACTACTTGAAAGTTACAGAACTTTTCATATAATGGCCTCAGCTACAACTCTGTGCACTTAAACAAGGTTGAGCCATTCACTTAAAAGCATGTTCAGAGATTTTTAAAATATCCCTGTTAACATTAGATGCGCCTACCTCCCCGGCTCGCACTGGGCTTTCTCTGCCCTCTTCCACTATCACAAGCTCTGTGAAGTCAGGGATGTTTGTTGTGTGTGTCAAAATATTCGACTGTTGAATACTACATAGTACCCATAGTACCCATACTCAGATAAGTTTGAGTGATAAAATCCTCTTTTAGTATCTATGCAACTTTACACCTTTTTGGATTTGTTTGTTTGTTTGTTTGTTTTGTTTTGTTTTTTTGGTGATCCAGCATAGTGACTGGGGCATGCCAACCTAGAGACAGGCATTCTCAATTGGAATCTCACTTCTGCTACTTACTGGACAAGCTCCACAAATCCTGTGTATTCAGTTTCCCTACCCATAAAAGGAAGATAATAATGGTACCTCTTTCAGGGGCTTGCTGTGAGGATTAAATAAATAGCACACATAAATGGTTTTTTTGTATAGAAACTGGCCCACTGTTATTATTATGTTTCCAGTCTAACATTTGATCTGTAACCTTACACTACAAGAAATAACTTATGATCACGGTCTGGCTTTCCCTAAGCCTGGTCACTGGAACACCACTTGAAACAAGGTAGATAAGTCTATCATGCCCCCTTCAAATGAAGACAGAACTAGATATTTTAAGGTTGTGAGTTGATGCAATATAAAGCATCTACTCAGCTGCTCTGATGTGAGGGGAGGGGCCAAGAGGAAACAGGTTTTCAGAAGTTCAGTGAGACTAGATTATAAAACATACATGATACTATACTATCACAACTCATGGAAAGTTACAGAAGGGGGATGCCATAAGAGCGCAGGTATATAAGGAAGTTTACGGTAGCTTTTTCTATAGTGTGAATCGGTACAAAATGTTTGTGGCCAACACTGTGGAGGAGGGACTAGGTGGAAACAGGAAATTTTGCAAAGGTAGCTTTCACCATGTATGAGATTATTTGGACAGTAAGGCTTCACAAGTACAAATGCCTGTATGGGTCTCATTTATACACAACCATATTTGTTAAAACACAGAGAAAACCGAGAACTTAACAAGGGAGCTATCTCACCTAAAAACAATTAAATTCAATTTAAAAATTAAAAAGGCAGTTTCAGCCTTAGAAAATCATAACCCCCTCCTATCTTCTAAGATGGCAAGATGGCAATTATAAAATGAAAAGAAGGAAATGAATACAAGGGATATGTTCAGGGAAAAATCAGTATGACCTGATGCCTGGATGTATAAAAATTAGAATGAGGTATGTGTCAATGATCATAGCAATATTTCCAAACTTGGATTGTGGGAAAATGATGGAATTGGAGGAAGAACCATTAAAAGTGGTCTACATTAGCAGGCTTTCTCTGGTTTCTTGCGTCCTTCCAACTTACCAGTTATAACATATATTCCAGCCAAGGTTTTTAATTGAGATGGTATATTATCATACTTAGCATCCCAAAGTAGGAACTATTTTTTACTAAATAGAAGTTTCTCTAAACCAGACATGTTCCCAGAATATTTTTAAAATTTTTAAAATCTCTGCAACTAATCTCACTGCTAGCATCCTCTTTCATCTGGAGTAGTTTATCACCGAATCAACATCATATTTTTTCTTCTATAAGGCAGTTTTACTGAGGCTTAAACATTTGATGTCACTAAATGAAAGTGATACACGACTCATAACAAAATGGAAAAAACCAATCTCCGAACTCCATTTTAAATAAATAGAGCTTACAACCCCTTAGCGAGATGAATAAGCTTTTTTGCTTTATTGGCTTTTGACAAAGTTGTAGATGCAAACATGGATTGGCTGACGCAGCAGAAATTCTGCAGTGTAGTAGTTCTAAGATTATTATATTGCACTTGCTAAAATACACACACAACATCTAATTTTTTTATGAAATTAAATATGCCCTGCGATTTTCAATAAAATGCTAAAAGATGCATTTCTATACGCAGATGCTCTTTTAGAATAATTTTACCTGGCTAAACATCCATGAAGGAATTTTATTCTCTCATGATTCCTTATTATGAGGATATCTCTTGTATAAACAGACATTAACTTTTTCCTACCTGAATCATTCAATAGTACTATAACTTGATATTTGCATCTACAGTGAACAATTTGGTGGAGTGCTAGATCATGCCAAACAGGTATTTAAATGATGTTTACAAGAGAAGCATTTTATGTCTTAGAATATAACGTTAAATGGAAATGCAGAATGTAAAACGGTATACACAGTGTAGTGATTTTAGAACATGCTTCAAATTATTTAATACTTTTGCCACCGGGAGGGAAGGTCTAAAACACATCCTCTTGAATCTGGATGAGCTTATGACTGTTTCAACCAACAGACTGTGGAGGAAGTAGTGCCATGTGACCCCTGAGCCTGGGTGAGAAAAGACCACACTCCTGAGCTGCCATGTCAGAAGTTAGACTACCCTGAGACTATTGCAATGGAGAAGCCACATAAAGGCCCTTTGATGGACAGTCCCAGTTGAGTCCAGCCCATGTCACAGGTGAGTAGAGAAGCCATCTTGGAACTGGACCGTCCAGCCCACGCTGTTCTAGTCCTCTCCCATCTGAGGCTCCCTATCTGAGGACCCAGCCACAGTAGAACACTGGAAAGCTGACCCACCTATGTCCTTTTCAAATTTCTAAACAGAATCCTTTTGCACAATAAAATGTCTGTCTTACATGCTGCTGGTGTGCCACAAACAGCTTACATCAGCTTTTGAGAAACGGCTATTACATTTTCAGGAATTCTGAAAGCAAATTGAGGCGGAGCCATTAAAAAATTACAGTTTAACAAGTTATATTAGAAACAAATAAATACTCAAAACCCATTACTATTTAATTATTTCACTACTTCAAGGTAGAGCGTATGCCTTGAATTTACTGTTTTCTGTAATTCCTACCAAATTAATCATATTTCTATTTAAATAGTAACATATTCCATTTTTATGATTATAATCTATTAAGTATTCGAAAATCATTTCTGATTATGATTCAATCATGATGAGATTTATAATGATTTACCAATCTATCATCAAAAGATTAAACGGTTTTAAATAGCTGTGCAGTGCTTGTATATGGAGAGAGAAATTAAGAGGTGGTAAAGAGAAAAAAATAGTTTTTTTTTTCTTTTTAAGAACGCCAACTAGTACTCAGCTGAATAGGTAATATCTGTTAGTATCTAGTAATTGTTTTAACGAACCTGCAACAACTTTTTAGTAAAAATTCTTCATATTGTACATCAGTTACATCCACTTAAAAATCCATATGCTTCTTCTAAATGACCCTTTAGCCCCGATGAAAAATACTTTGCCAAACTAAACCCATGTGAAATCTAATTTCACTTGAGCTCCTTATGAAATTAATTTTAATGCCTAATCATACGGTCTTCATGCTGACAAAATCCATACTGAAGTTAATGAGATAGGTGTCTCTAAGGAATATCTGAAATTTTTATTCTACTCAAACAGCAGTAGTTCAAAGATCTTGGTTTTTATACTTTCCCCCCACCAACATTTATTAAAAAAAAAAAAAAGAAAAGAAAAGAAAACCTCAAATATGTTAAAACTAAATCTATGTGAAAGAGTAGGTAAAAAGTTAGTTAGGTTCCCAACATTAAAAATAATTCCCTGACAAGACTCACTTATTTTTTTTTATTTTTTATAAATAATTATCTTTAATTCAAATATTTGAGACCATATTTTTGTTTCACTCATCTCAAAAATGTTGAAGTCACACATCCTAATGCGTGACTTGTCCTGTTTAAAAAACAACAGAATAAAAAAAAGAGAGAGAGAGAATGGATATAAGATATCTACTACAACTTTTTGACAACTCATTATGTAACTGACTTACGTTGCCAAGGTCGGTGATTTTATTATCTATTTCTGTGGAATCACAGGATCTCACCAAGATGTTTCGAAGATTACTCAAAATTTGTGATGTAAGTTTTATTTTAAGTTTGTAAATATTTTATAAGCTTTAACTGAAAAAATATACAAACACTGCAAACATTGGATGCAATATTTTATTTTATATCCAGATTTCAGAATTAACCTTCTCATGCTATGTCTGTATTTTGGTATAAATATACTGTTAGTCTAAAATGCTTTTTTAAAAATGAATAATTCTATGTATCAACTATGGTAAAAATGTTTGGGAGATGCTCTCTTATTGCAGATAAGATTTAGATATATCTGTTCAGTGATTGTCATGGCTTAGCAGTTACACTTCTATCACACAATAGATGCTCAGATCTTTTAAAATACCTTGAGGATGCAAAGTACTAAAGTCTGACTTTACATTTATGAAATTTGTGACCTTTTATATTTTAATATTTTACTTGCAAAATCATGCCACAGAAGAAATGAGTAATCATAAAATAACAATCACCATCTGAACTCATATCAAACAAACTTGAATCAGAAATAGGATTAGAGCAAGATGTCAAAAACTCGCAAAATGTCCAAAGGATTGTGTTTGGACTTAATGTGCTTTTGTGCATGATTTTGCAAAATAGTTTTATATTCTCTGTAAATTAAAGCATCTTAAAACAAAACACAGTAAACTGAAAGAAAAGATTTCATATCTTCAACAAAGGCTTATGGTTGAATGTGTAGTTGAAATGTTCCCATAAAAAGAACCCCAGATTCAAATGGCTTCTCTGGTCAATCCTACCTAACAATAGGTAAGAACACTAATTCTATGCAAATTCTTCCAGAAAACTGAGAAGGAGAGAATATCCCCACCTCATTTTTGCAGTCCCACATTGCCCTAGCACAAATGATGGAGACCATGGGAAAACTACATCTCAAAATGAACACAGATGCAAAAATGAAGACAAAAACTTAGTAAATAGATTGTAAAAATATTTTAAATGATACTGGATTATGAGCAAGTGGGAATTTGTCCCAAGAATGCAAAGTCTGTTTAACATTTCTAAGTGCCCATCAACAGATAATGGGATAAAGAAAATAAGCGTATAATGGAATATCATTGAGACATAACAAGGAAGGAAATGCTGCCATTTGCAACATCATGAATGGACCTGGAGGACATTATGCTGACTAAGTGAAATAAGCTAGACATAGAAAGACAAATACTAAATAATCTCAATTACATGTGAAATCTAAAATAGTCAAACTCACAGCAGCAGAGAATAGAATGATAGTTGCCAGGGGTTGGAGAGAGAGGGAATTGGGGAGGTGATGGTCAAAGGATATAGACTTTCAGTTATACAAGATAAGTAAATTCAGGAGATCCAGTACACAGCATAATGTCTGCAGCTAACAGTACTGCATTGTATATGTAAAACTCACTAAGAAGGCAGATCTTACGTTAGGTGCTCTTACCACACACATACACATACACACATATAATAATAATAACAACAACAACAACAATAATAATGGAAGTAGAAGGAAACTTTGAGAGGTAATGGACATGTTTATGGCCTTGATGATGATAACCACTTCATGAGTACATACTTATCCCCAAACTCAAATGGTACATATTAAATAGGTACACCTTTTCCATGTCAATCATACCTCAGTAAAGTGGTTTAAAAAATATAATTTTAAAAAATTAATCACTGTCATTTATCATATTAAGAGAACGAAAAATATGATTATATCAATAGTTGCAAAATAAATAATTTGAACAAAATCCAAGTCTAATTCCTGATAAAAACTCATAGCAAACCAGGCATAAAAGAGAACATTCTCAACTTAATAAATAGCATCTATGAAAAACCTATAGCTATTAGCATACTTACTGTAAAAAATATAATACTTTTCCCCTAAGGTCAGAAATAAGACAAGGAAGTCTACTCTCATCGGCTACTAAACTCAGTGCTAAAATATAAACTTCATTATATAAGGAAATTTCTCAACTCTATACCCTTAGTACTTAGAACAACCCCTGGCAGATGGCAGTCAATAATTTTCATGAAAGAATGTAAAAACAAATATTGTTAGTTTCACAAATACAACAGATAGCAACATGATGCAAAATACATAATGTGAAGGGTTGGAAGAAATAAAGATTAAATTTATTTGAAATAATTATATAACTCAATATAGAGACATTTTGACTCTCTCCCTGTGTTTGTTTCACATAATATACATGTAATGATGAATAGGAGAAAGATTAATTACCTTCTTAAAATGTGATAAACAAAAGTAGATAAATGTGTGTTTAAATCATTTATTAACACACTATTTATTAAGTAAGCAATGATGCCTGATAGCAATAGCAAGAAAACTATAAAAAGAGTAGCTCACATAAATGCAGTTGTCAAAATGTAGTCACGTCATCTTTGTTACACTGAGAAATGCTAGCTGTGAAGGATTCCAACAGCTTTCAAATGAATTTCACTTAATGCCACATTTATTTCAGTATTTACACTCATGTGTAATCAAGTAGGTAATGTAGTCTGGGATTTCCATTTCTTTATTTATTTTTACTGAAATACTGAAGCGAGTCAAAGTTCTATGATTAATATTTCAGATAAAAGAGTAAATCGCCATAATCTTTTGCCAACAAAGCCGAATGTCTATCTTATTAAATATGGTTACAGCAGCATGCATGCATAGCTTACTGAGAGGTTTAATTGGCTAAATGAGCCCAATGCAATATTGGAGAACTGTGAGTTACCACTCTCTGGAGCAGGTACAACTCTCAGCCTGTGAATCCAGATGGGCAAGAAACGTTAGTGCCTTTTTCTGTAAATTATATTAATGCTTATGACAAGCTTGCATGAATTTCAGGGGGCTCTGACCACTTCTCCCAAAGGGGCATTTAATCTGGGGGGAGAATTCTTAATACAAAAGCGAGGGGAGGCAGGATGGATACTTTGTTTTGAGATTCTTCTTCCCAGTGACAAAGCTTTTTCTAGAACACTGTCGTTCAGGTCACATCTGGGCCACCTTTTCTGTCTATGACAAGTCCACTGCTTCATAGTACTAGAATTGGGGGGACTTCAAAAAAAAACACTTAAAAGCCTTATAGCACACATGCAAACCAGAGCCCAGGTCCCTGTGTTTGAATCCCAGCCCTACTGGTCACTAACTCTGTAATCTTGAGCACCATAATTAGCATGTGTGTGTCTCTCAGCTTCTTCCTGTGAAAATTGGGAATAATAATATGGATTGAAATGCTATTATATTACAATACATACAAGAGTTCCTGACATATAGCAGTGTATGTGCTATACAGTGAAGTATTATCATTGTCATATTTGCTGCATGAATTTGCCACAAAATGAGGGCAGAGAAGAATCAGGAATATGGATGCCCAATATCACTCTTATTATACAGCTTATATGAAGGGACAAATAGATTTCCTAATAATGAACACCAGATAGTCATAAGCGGCACTGGAGAACCATCACTGCCCACCTCCACCCATCAGGACCTGCCACTGCAAAACTTACAGCCTAAAAAAGTAGTACAGAACACAGGCTTCCGGGGAGCAGGAATGAGATGACTGGATACACAATCAAACCTCCTCCTAATTTGCACATAAAATTAAGCCACTCCTTCCCTGTAAGCAGGTAGGAGCCTTAGACTAACATGGAGCCACGTGACAAGATGAATAAAAGAAAGCACTTCTCCCTGACAACTTCCAGTTGTCAAAATGGAACTTTTTTTTTTTTTTTTTTTCACTTGCAGGTGCTTTCCCTGTGCCTAGAAAGAAGTTGTGAAGGAACTGTGCTGGATAAATAATGCCTGAAAACAAAAAACCTTTAGAGTTGCTGGTGATTTTGATTTAAAAACAAAACAACTCTGAGGTTTTTTTTTTTTCTTTTGCCTGGAAATATATAGATTAATATTATGCAAAGATAAACAATGTCCTTAAAAAATAAAATATAGGGGCGCCTGGGTGGCACAGAGGTTAAGCGTCTGCCTTCAGCTCAGAGCGTGATCCCGGCATTATGGGATCGAGCCCCGCATCAGGCTCCTCTGCTATGAGCCTGCTTCTTCCTCTCCCACTCCCCCTGCTTGTGTTCCCTCTCTCGCTGGCTGTCTCTATCTCTGTCAAATAAATAAAACCTTTAAAAAAAATAAATAAATAAATAAATAATAAAATATAATAAAAAAGCATTGTTCTCTTCGCTTTCTCTACCACTGCTTTGAGTGACTGATTTAAGACATGCCATATCCTGTAGGTTCCCCGGGATATTCTGAATGTGTTTATTCCAGTCTTCCTCTGCTCTCAGATCCCCCAACTGTCCATTATAGGATTCCCCACCTCATGAATGTGCTGCAAGGTGGAGAAAGCGGAAGGGAGGATCATCTAGATCTAAGATCTCCCCATTCTCCTCAGACTCTCCCCATGCTTCAGGATAGAGATCTTTAAACGGTTAGGAGGGAGAGGCACAGAGACTTCCATCATTCTCCCTTTTGTTTTCTTTACAACACAATGATTCCAACTGATACAAAGCTCAAGAAGCAAGAGTTGACTTTTGGGAAAATGCAATCCAGGTCCGTTAGCTGGCAGAGAGGGACAAGGGTTGATAAGAGATTACAGGAAAATAAAGGTTAACATTTAAAAATGTCCATCACATACATGTCATTACATGATTGTGATAAAATTAAATCTTCTAGTGTGAGATCAGCATGCAACAAAATGGAAGCTGAAATGGAAGCTGAAATGTTTGAAATGAAATTCTTGAAAAACCCTCCTATTAAAAATATCTGAAAATAATTGTTCACTAAAAAAACACTAAATTTAAACCAGCTGAGGAAGCTGTTCGTTGACTCTCTTCAACTTAATAACTTACCAATTAAGAAATCTGTGTAATCAGGAAATTTTGGTTTCAAAGTTAAATCCTCTTTCAAAAACTCAGATCAGTTGACTTAAAACTACCCTGCCTCTCAGGACAAGCTACTATAAAACAAGGGGTAAAAACTCTTAAACACTTGCAACTATGTTTCTGCATGAATCAATCTTTTTTTTTTTTAATTAATACTCTTTTTGATAAAGTGAGATGGAAATTGAAGGGGGTTCTGCAGACCCTCTTAAAGACTAAGGAATCAATTCATTTTAAAATGGAACACATGATTTCAGTCTCAAAATGGGATAAAATACTGCATTCTGTAAATAGTAAAGACTTGGTGCTACTTGTACTGGGGATCATGTGAGAACAGCAGCAGTAAAAATAACTAACATGTTTAAACTTCATTTCCTTTGCACCAGATACTAACCAAAGTGCTGCATATATTAATTCTTGTAGTTCTCCCAACAAGGTACTATTTTGAACTCAATTTTACAGAAGAGTAAATACAGGTTAGACTAATTAAATAATTTTTCCTAAGTCATATACGTCATAAGTAGCAGAGCTAGGATTTGGTGACAGACAGTCCGACCCAGAATCTATGCGGCCAAAGATTCTAATAAATACTGTATCTTGTACCAATTAAAAGGCTCTTTTATTGAGTGAGGATTATGGCACTTTCAGAATATATTTCCTACCAAAAATTAAAAACGGGCAAAATATCAATAGTCCCTTTAGGGCAAGCAATACATGGTTTATGGTCTTTGTATATACCTTTTTTAAAAATACTTTTGCGAACTTTAACACCCAGGAAGCCATGTCTACTAAACTCAAACACTGGAGATATTATTCCATAATATGGCTGAATCCCTTTTATTCAAGTACTTTTCACACTTTAATTTATAAAATATGAATAGATATTTTTTGGGAAAATAAATTTGACAATGAACAAAGTAAACTCTAAGAAACTGTTTGGCTGCTTCTGTATCAAACGCTCACAAAACAAATACACACTCCAGAAAAACAGAAGTTCAAAAATCACAATTAGGGATAGCTACAGTTCTAGATATTTCGAGTGGAAATTAACATTTTTCAAGTCACTATATTCACCCATTCTCGGTGTCTTTCTCACACTACGAGGGTGAGTGTATTTCCTATTGCTGCTCTAATCAACTGCCACAAATTTAGTGGCTTAACACCATCTTTTTACAGTTCTGAAGGTCAGAAGTCTAAAATCAAAGTGTCAGCAGAACTGTATTCCCTGCACAGGACTCAGGGAGAAACACATTTGCTTGCCTTTTCCAGTGTAGAGAAATTTTCAATTCCTTGAACTGTGGACACTTCCTCTGCCTTTAAAGCCAGCATCATAGCATTTCCCAAACTATTTCTGCTTCCATCATCGACTACCTTTGTCTGTTCTGATCCTCCTGCATCCCTCTTATGAAGACATTTATCATTACACTGGTCCTACCTGGATAATCTGGGATCTTCTCCCCATTTTAATGACTGAAATTTGATTACACCTGCAAAGCTCCTTACCACAGGTTCCAAGAATTAGGAGGCAGATATCCTTTAAGGTGGGGTATTATTCAGTGAGTAAGAAAAAAACATTTTCTAGAGAGTATCATATGGGAGATATTTGCAGTGAAACTTGGAAAAATTTTAGTTGTTGACATTTCTGGACAGATACATCTAATTATGTTTTAGATCATAGAATCCTCAGCCCTGAAATGGCATTAGGGATGAAGTATCCAATTTTACAGACAAATGCTGAAACCTTTAGAAATTGTGTCCTTTCAAATATTGAATTGCTATCCCGTGCCTCAGATCCAATTCTTGGTCTTCTGACTCCTGGCTATTCCCCTGGTCTTGCTTATTACCCTAAAGAAAAATGTTCATCATGGATATTTTGACCCCTGTATTTTCCTTTTCCTAATAATAATAACAACAATAACTGAATTCACAGATGGACAAGTAATAGGCAAACTTTGGAGAAATATAGAATTACTGTTAGAATGAATGCTTTTGCAGCTGTCTGGATAAGAATCGGATCATATCACTGATTTTTGGGAAAGTAACTAATATACAGGCAGTCTTGAAATGGAAAATAATAAAAGCAACTTATTTGCTTTCATCTCTCTATCATTCTGGCGATATCAGCTCCTGGGAAATTATTCAGTCCTTCCCTAGGTCTTTGAAGTTTGTAATTGCTATGGAAACTGCAAAGAGTTTTCTTATAATTGAAAACAAAACTTACAATGTACAGTTCATAAATAAGAATTTAATAATTATTGCAATATGTCTTGGCAGCAATTTCTAAAGTAAGTTTTAAAGAAATGTCTAAATGATTATGCAATAATTGTCAAGGATTTTGCAAATAATTAGTATAAAATTTTTATAAGTAACCACAGAATAACATCAGCAATGCATTTTGAATCTTAGGTTCTTTACTGAAAGATGTGAAATCAATTATATCCTTTTATTGAAAACAGGAAGAGATTTTACATTCTTCCACATTTATATTATTATACAAACTCAGGATTTATATATACCATGTAATTTCACTTTCCAGATAACATATTTACTGTAGAAAATGTAATCATACAACATCATTAGAACAAAATATTTCTTTAATTCTTAATTATATGCATCTTTCCTTGGAACCAGAAGCTTTGAATTTAACATGGATTATGATGAGGACTGACCTATGAAATTAATAACTTGTGTATCTTTTAAGGGCCTAGTTTTGATGGAATTGGTATATATTACAGCTAGGAACAGTAATAATGAAGATTACTATTATTACAGCATAAGGATTATATAATCATATCAATAATTTAAAAAACATGTATGTTCTCTGAAGTTCTTTAGGTCCAATTTTGGGTTTTTTTTAAAAGATTTTATGTATTTATTTGAAAGAAAGAGAGAGATAGCGAGAGAAAGCACAAGCGGGGAGGAAAGGGAGAAGCACACTCTCAGTGAGCAGGGAGCCCAACGAAGGGCTCAATCCCAGGACGCTGGGATCGTGACCGGAGCCGAAGGCAGACACTTAATGAACTGAGCCACCCAGGTGCCCCTAGGTCCAATGTTTTAATTGCAATACTATCAGTTCAATAATGGGTATTCTTTTTAACCTAGAGACATGGAAAGTGGGGTTCAAAAAGTATAATTTTTCTGAACTCAAGTCAGGTAGTCAAGTCATAATTTTTCTGAGCTCAAGTCAGTTTTCAAGAGGTAGGAGGCAATCTAAAACAGTGGTTAAGAAAAGATCACTGTCTGCAATTAAAAATGGGACTGAAAGACTTTTTCAGCTTAGGCAAATCTTTTGGTCTCAGTTTTCTTATCCATAAACCAGGACTAAAAATATTTCCTATCTCATCTGACAATAATCAATAGGAGATATAATGATCATAAATGTAAAATCACTTTGAGATGTCAATGAAACTGTTAGTTTTCCTGAGATGAAGACATGCAAAGATTTGTGACTTTGAAAATACATATTTGGGGTTTATAAAGCATATATGAATTACATGTAAATTATATTTCTTATTTTTTAAATTATTAGTAAATCATGAATGAGGTAATTTCTAAAGTATTACAACTATATTAAATTCCACATCTTTCTATAAGCATCTGTTTTTTTCTTTACTTGCTGATCAACAAGACATTTTTAAAACACGGATTCCTGATTAATGATCTTGTTAATAAACTAATCTAAATGCATGCTTCTGGGCATCTCCTAAAGAAAAGAAGGTTTTGAGAAAGCTAGCAGAAGAAAACAACAGTTTATGAATAATGCATGTATTTGTTCACTTCTATCTCCGTGCCTTTTGCTTGTAATGATATGTTTTGATAGCTGTAAATAGCAGGGATTTCTGGATGAAAGATACTGCCTACCTGAAGGTATTTTACCACTCTAAAGATTTGACATACCATTAAATCACCCCAATAGCAAAATCAGTAAATGCTGCTTAACCTTAAGCTGTGAAATGGTAATAATTACACAGTAGTTTTACTAGAGATGATAAACATTTTGCAAAATTGTGGTTGCATTAATAATTTTAGTTGGTAACATGTTCCAATGAGACGTGTGGGATTTATGGGAAGTATATGTTAGAGAGACATTACCTCTTAATGAAGGATGTAGCATTTGCCAAAATATACATACTTGATGTTGTAAGCCTTACAAGAATTCAGACAATTTTCATTTTGTAGTTTGTCTAACAGCTTTCAGGTTTGACTAATTCCTTCTCCCTTGGAACTAATAATAGCTATCATCAGATGAGATCCAGGCAATGCACTAGGCATTTTCTAAGTATTAGTGCTATGACTATATAAAAACCATACTGTTTCCAGAAACACACTACAGAATAATAATGATGGTGATCAATAGTACGCTTAATACCTTCTATTAATATAGATTCTTTAAGGCCTATTCAAAAACCAGTCCATACCATGAATTCATTTTAATCTAAAAACAATATTTTACTGCCATAAATTAGCCATTGTGTCTTGTAAGGTCTAAAAAAATTAGGCCATGTTTTCCAAAATAAAAAAACATGTTAGTGCAAGGCTGTGACTAGACTCACCCTTCTATTTATCATCCACTTACTTCATACCCTCTATATTCGTTATCTACTGCTGTGTTGCAAATGATCACAAAATTTGTTACCTCACTATGGATCAGGACGCCAGGCACAGCTTAGCTGGGTCCTCTGGCTCAAGATTTCTCACATGCCTGCCGCAATTATCTCAAGTCACGCCTGAGGAACAGTCTGCTTCCAAGCTTATATGTGGTTGTGGGCAGAAGACAGTTCCTTAAAGGCTATAGAACCAAGAACCTCAGCTTCTTGCTGGTTGTTAGCTAGAGACCACTCTCATTTCCTTGTCCACGAATGTATCCATATACTAGCTCAGAACATAGCAGTTGGCTTCAACAAAGCTGACACATGAGATGCTAGCAAGCCTCTACAATAATCATGGAAGTGAGATCCTATCACCTTCATTGTATTCTCTTGGTTAGTAGCAAGTCACAGGTCCTAACTACATGTAAGGGGAAGAGAATATACAAGAGGTTTGAGTGAGGTAGAGATAACTGGGGGTCATCTTTAGAGTTCATATACCATATCCTTCTTATGGAAGCCTTTGGAAAATGGCACATCTTCACCGTATTTCCTGGCATCATCCTGGGTTTTCATTGTCCCCAAAAGTCAGTTATCCAAAGACCTGCCCTGCCACTCTACCCACTTCTGAGATCCTATCCTAGGCTTTACCATTACTCATAATTGAACAACCCTGCACCATCCCTTAAACTTAGGTCCTCCATTCTCATCAATCAAGTTTCAGCTCTTGGGTAATTTTTCATGGAAGATTTTTATGCCCATCCCACAGTAATAGTATAGGACCCGTGTCAAATGGTTTCACATGAAGCCTGTGAACCTTACCATTGGGGCACCTGGCTGGCTCAGTCAGTACAGCATGCAACTCTTGATCTCAGGTTCATGAGTTTGAGCCCCAAGTTGTGGGTCGAGATTACATTAAAAAATAATAATAAAACCTAAAAAAAAAAAAGTTTCACTTACCATAGTTGAAATTTTAAATTGAGTCTTTAAAAAATATCCTGATATTGTGTTCCCCCACTGCTAGCACACAGCTTGCATGCATTGAAATGCAATCAATGTCCCTGACTAAATTTATGAAAGAGTGATTCATAGTTAGAACTAAAATTCATCATTGATCTTCTACTCCATCTTCTTCATTCTTATTCACCTTCAAGCCCTTGAAATAAATCTTACAAACTCAATACGTGGACTTCTTTATTATTACCAATTCTGCTTTTTTTTTCTATTTTTTTCCCACATCCACTGCTTCTTCTGAGCTAAGATTATTTTCCAAGGTCTAAGTGAAAGATGCTACTCAGAAGAGATATTTTAAACTTTTGAGAGATTGTTTTGGAATTAAATAAACTGTTTAAAGGTATTGTGGTTCTTATGTTAATTTATACTTAAATGAGTTTATAATAAATTGTTTTTTCTTAAAACAGATAATATAGAAAAAAATTTCTTCAATAATCTTTAGCAAAAATCAGAGTTTATTATGTGCAAATTATCCACTTAATAGAGACAGGTTTATGCATACCTGTTGACACAGAAACAAGAAAAAATAGGAATAACCTAACTTAAAGCTATCCTGGTTACGTGGTAACCACATGTTGATTGGAATTCAAAGGTCACAGGACTGATGGGAAGAAACCAGAGTTTATCAGATAGTAACAATTTCTCTCAATTTTGATTATAAGTTAGAAGCAGT
Organism: Ursus americanus; assembly: GCF_024610735.1. Taxonomy (NCBI): domain Eukaryota; kingdom Metazoa; phylum Chordata; class Mammalia; order Carnivora; family Ursidae; genus Ursus; species Ursus americanus. Next base: position 23,485,938 of record NC_142150.1, on the reverse strand, counting down.
TTAATATCAAACTGGTCTGGTAAAGTCATCCTGTCTAAACGCAAGCAAAAAATTGATCAAAAAATAAAGAAATAAGGAAAAATCAAGCTACTGAGAGACAAAGAATTTAAGCTACTCATTAACAAGTGCTGAAGAAAAATACTGCAAAAGAAATCACAACATCTCATAAATATTGAGGTTCTTAAAGTTTAGGGTCTAAGGAGAGACTTTAAGAGTTCAACCCCCACCTGAAACTTTATGCTAGCGGACACTTATTTTATTCCAGGAGAAGACCTATTTTTATTTTTATCAGATCTGCAAACAAATTTTTGACCGAATTAATCCCCCCAAACACAAAAAAGTTGAGAACTCTAGTAAATGCCCAGCTCACTCCCCACCACTCCATGTATTCAACAGGCCTATAATGTAGGCAGACCTAAGAAACATCTAAGAGGAAAGTATTACAACCTGAATCTCAGAGACCATAGACTTTACCCTCACAGTCTTAGTTACACTTGTCCAGTGATTGAAAAAAATTATTCCTCTGCTCCAAGAGGAAGTAAAAGATTAAAATAGCCACATTAGAACTTGTCTGGAATACTTATACATTAGACAATATTGCTCTGAGATCCGAACAAAAAACTTTGTTCAGAACACTGCATCTCAATATCTTACTCTATGGACTGCCTTTCTCAAAATTTTCTAAGTCCCCCTCCAGTGCCTGAGATAGACTGGGTCTATCTATAGACCAAAGCATGGTCAGTTCCAAGAGGGTGGCCTGGCAAGTGAGTAATTTCCTCTGATGTACATGGTATTTTGTGTGTGAGAGAGACTGCACAAAACTGGGCTGCCAGAATGGTGTTGTCATGCTGATTCTCACTGACTCTCACTTATATGGGATATAGGCTGAGTTCAGGGCTCTATGCTGACAACTATCCACTGCACCGTAGGCTTGAGCTGGAAGGTCCATATAACAGCCTTTGCTGATTGGTCAACTCTCATCTGTCAGTGTTGCTAGTGCAGGACCCACTTTAGTCTATAGCACTCAAGGCTAGTAGCAGTGGTAGTGGGAGAGGCCACTGGCCAGAGGACAGTCATCACATTCCTGTAGGTTCCAGGACATGTGTCAGTCAGGCTGTCCTCCAGTAGCTGCCAGAAGAGTTGCCTCTTCTGAAGATTTTAGTGGGTTCCAAGTGATGTCTTCTCTTACCTTCAATTGACAGAAAAGCATCATACTCTGCTGGGTCAATTTTAGGCCAAGCCAGATAAGGGAGGGGTATTCTTAGTGTAAATATAACTGCTCTTCTCACTCTGCCCATAGTCCCTCAACTCTTCTCCCAGCTGATGGTAAAATTTGGAAGACTGGTGTATGATTAATACTGGAATATTTTCACATTCTGGGATGTAGCAGTTAGGGTCTAAAGTGTTCTATAGAAGACAAAGGTGGAATATGTGTTGTTTTCTATTTATATTGCAAATTCCAAGTGGTAAATACAACATGACCAGAAAGCAAACTATTGCTTTCATTTTCCTGCATGTTCTAAGTAAGACTTGTACTTTTGGTCATTACCAAAATAGCAAAGAAACAACTTTGATAGAATCATTGGAAACCTGTATTCATTGATGGTAGTAGATACGATACAGCATCATCCCATAAATAATAATGTAATTGGCATTAAAAAATGGTATTAAGGAACAAAAGGAGCAAGATCAGTGTTAATACAATAAAAACAGGTTTCTAAAGAGACATGATACAGAAATAACAGAACTGCTACCTTTTTGTCATATCCTGAGAGAGAGGAAATGTACCAAGAATAATATATTTGGCAATAATGAAATTGAAGAGATGAATAATGGATCCCAAGAGGGAAAGATAGGACCTAGACACCACACAAAATTTTTATGTGCCCTGATTGAAAAATGCATACATATATAAATAAAACTTACCTACCAATTATTCTAGATTTTTTTATAAATAAATCACTACACATCACATGGGATCATGAATTTTGGATTTTTTTTAAAAATAGCAGTTTTATTGAAATATAATTCTTATAGCATGAAATTCACCCTTTTAAAATGTACAATTCAGAGATTTTCAATACACTCACAGATTCAAGGAACCAAAACCACTGTGAAACTAAAGAAAATTTTAAAAACTTCAAAAACCCATTCCCATTAGCAGTCACTCCTATTCTCATTGCCAGACCCTGGCAATCACCAATATACTTTCTGTTGCTATGGATCTTCTTACTCTAACATTTAATATAAATGGAATTAAACAGTATGTGACCTTCATGACTGATTCATTTTACTCATCACAACACTTTTAAAGTTCATCCATGTTGCAGGATGTATCAATATTTCATATCTTTTTATTATCATCAAAAAATTCCTGGTTATGACGATACCACATTTTGTATTTTCATTCATCAGTTGATGGGCATTTGGGTTATTTCCACTTTTTTGGAAATTTTGAATAATGTGGCTATTCTTGTACATGTTTTCAATTCTCAAGGGCATAGGGAGGAATGCAAGATCTGGGTAAATATAAGCCTTTTTTTTTTTTTTTTGTATTAGACACTCCATAATGGGTGTGAACTAGTAGCTTACTGCAATTTTGATTAATATTATCTGACTCACAAATGACGTGGAGCATCCTTTTGTGTAATTTTTAAGGAATTTTTTTATCCTCTTTGGAAAAATGTTTAGTCAAATCCTTATCTGTTTTTTTTAAATTAAATAATTCATATTTTTATTTTTGAGTTGTAACTTTTTGTATATAGATTGGATACTAAATCCTTGAGATAGATGACAGCTAGATAGATAATTTGCAAACATTTTCTCACATTCTGTAAGTTGACTTTTCATTTCCTTGATTATGCCCTTTAATAGAAGCACAAAAGTTTTAAATTTCAACAAAGTTAAACTTACCTATTTCTTCTGTTGTCACTTGTGATTTTGGTGTCACTCCTAAGAAACTATTGCTGAATACAAGATGTAAAGCTATGTCCTTTCCTAAGGGTTTTTGGTTTAGCTCTTATACTTAGGTCTATGATTCATTTTAACTTTTGTATAGGGTGTGAGGCAGAGGATATAACTTAGCTTTTTTGGCACGTGGTTATCTAGTTGTGTTCTGCTGGAGATTCTGAGGTCTATATTAAGTGATACTGAGTTGTTGTTTTCTTTTCTTGTGATGTTTTTGTCAGGTTTTGGTATCCAATAATATTAGCCTGATCAAAGTTCTAGAGAAGTGCTCCCTTCTTGTCTCATTTTTTTAAAGAATGTGTGAGATACTGGCGTTAATATTCTTTTTTATATTTTTGGCAAAATTAACCACTGAACTATCTGGCTCCTGGATATTCTCTGCTAGGAAATTCTTGATTACTAACTCAATCTCTTTACTTGTGATAGGCCTGTTCAGGTTTTCTTTCTTCCTGAGTCAGTTTTGTAATTTGTGTGTTTTTAGGATTTTAGTCCATTTCATCTAGGTTATCTAATTGTTAGCACACAATTATTCACAGTATATTCTTATAATTTTTTCTATAAATTCAACGATTTTCTCTATCAATTTTCTATTTTCTCTAACTTTTATTATTTCTTCCTTCTTCTTGCTATAGATAGAGTTTGCTCTTAGTTTTCTAGTTTACAAAGGATACAAAGTTAGGTTATTAACTTGCTACCAATTATCTTTTTAAGGGATATGTTTATGACTATAAAATTCCCTCTAGGCATTTTGTTTGTTTGTTTCATCTACGATATTTGGAATATTGTAGGGGTTTTTTTCTTCAGTACTCCCAAAGTGTTTTCTTATTCCCATTGTGATTTTCTCTGTGACTCATTAGTTGTTTCAGTCTTTTATGTAATTTCCACATATTACTTAATTTCTCAAAGTTCTTGCTATTGAGTTCTAATTTCATCACATTGTGATTGGAGAACATAATTTGAGTGATTTTCAATATTTTTAAACTTTTTTTAAAAGATGTATTTATTTATTTGAGAGACAGAAGCCCAGAGAGCGAGCAGGGGGAGGGACAGAGAAAGAGGGAATGAATCCCCAAAACCTGAGATGGGGACCCTGAGATCATGACCTGAGCTGAAATCAAAAGTCAGACACTCAACCTCAACAGACTGAGCCACCCAGGTACCCCAATACTTTTAAACATCTTGAGACTCATTTTACAGCATAATGTATGATACATCCTGACAAATGATACCGTGCACTTGAGGAAAATGTGTATTCTACTGTGATTGGATGAATTGCTATATAAATGTCTATTAAGTCTGATTTGTTTATACTATTAACTCTTTTATTTCATTTTTAATCTTCCACCTAGTTCTATCTATTATTAGGGTGAAATGCTGAAATCTCCAACTATTATTGTATATTTTTGTCACTTTTTCCTTCAATTCTGTCAGATTTTTGCTTCCAGTAATTTGACGTTCTGTGGTTAGATACTTTTAGGTTTTAATTTTTATAGTTGAGAATTACACTTTTATCACGATAAAATGCATTTGTCTTTAAGACAATTTTTCTCTTGAAGTATATATTGTCTGATAATAGCATAGCCACTCCAGCTTTCTTTTGGCTTGTTTGTAAAGTATACAATTTTATATCTTTTACATTCTCACTGTTGGGTAATTGAATAAAAAATGTGTCTCTCATAGACACTACATAATTGGAATTTTAAAAATCCATTATGGCAACTGCTGCCTTTGAATTGAGTACTTATTACATTAATATTTAATGTAATTAATAAGGTAAAATTTATGTCTGTCATTTTGCTATTCTTTTCTATAAACTGTATGTTTTTCTTGTTCCTCCATCCTTCCATGGCTCACTTATGTTATGTATATAGATATTCTCTAGTTTATAATTCTAACTCCCGTGTTATTTCTTTCACTATTTAGCTTTTAGTTATTTTCTTAGTGAATGCCCTGGGGATTAAAATCAACATCTTAATTTATAACAATATAGTTCAGATCATGGCTAATTAATTTTAATTATATATAAAAATTTGCTACTATACAGCACCCACCCCTCCTTTGTGCTATTATCATATATAAATTACATTTTTATATGTTATAGGGCCATAAACACAGTTATCATATAAATTATTGTCATATAAATTACATTTTTATATGCTATAAGCTCATAAACAGTTTTATAATCACTGCTGTAGTCTTTAAAATCAGATAGAAGAGTTAAAAAAACAAAATGTGTATTTATATGATTTTTGAAATATTTGCCTATGTAGTTCTCTTTCCTGTTCTTTATTTTTTCATATGGTTTCCGCTTACTGTCTAGTGTCCTTTCATTTTAGAGTGGATGGCTCCCATTAGTCATTTTTGTAGGTAGATCTGATAGAAAATTCTCTGAAGTTTTGTTTATATGTAAATGTTTTAATTTCTCCTTCATTCTTGAGGTAGAATTTGGTGGATATAAAATCTTTTAGCAACAGTCTTCCTTTTAGCACTTTTAATATGTCATCTCATTGTCTTCAGGCCTGCATGGTTTCTAATGAGATATCATTTGTTAACCTACTAAAGTTGCCTTATTCGTGATGAATCTCTTTTTGGGCTTTCAAAAGTCTGTCCTTGGCTTTTAATAGTTTGGTTATGATATGTCAAGGTTTGAAATTCTTTGTTTATACCAGTGGGAATTTGTTGGGTTCCTTGGATATGTAAATTCATATCTTTCATCAAATCTGGCACGTTTTCAGAAAGCTAGTCATTCTTCAAATATGTCTGTACGTTTTTTTAACCTCTCTTTTCTTTCCGTAACTACCATTATGCACGTATTGTTACACTTGATGGTGTAAGTATACAGGTCTCTGAGGCTCCGTTTCTTTATTCTTTACTCCTTCTGTTTCTCAGCTTGGATAAGATCGATTGACCTATCTTCAAGTTAATTGATTCTTTCTTGCTAGTTGAAATATGATGTGGAGTCCTAATAAATTTTTCATTTCAGATTTAACTGTCCCCTAACAAAGGTTGGTTATTATTGATGTTTGTTGTGGTGGTGGTGATTTATTTTGTTAGTACCATCCTGTATTAAATTTTCTAACACCTGAATTCTTTGTCATTTGTGGTCACTGAAATTTCTACTCAATTAACTTGATGGTCACCTCATTATTGGAATTAGGGTAGTTGTGCATATTTAGTTTTCCTGTATGTATATTTATATGAAAATAATCAAGTTATTTGTCATTCATAACCCCCACAAATCAGTATTTCTGATTATTTATTGGAGATATTTTGTCTTGAACTAACTTCCTTTCCCCCTAATATTTTTTTAAAGATTTTATTTACTTAGAGAGAGAGAACACGCATGAACAGGGGGAGGAGCAGAGGGAGAGGAAAAGACATAATGTCAAGTAGACTCCCCACTGAACACAGAGCCTGACACAAGGCTCGATCTCATGACCCTGAGATCATGACTTTAGCCAAAACCAACAGTCATATCCTTAACTGACTGAGCGACCCAGGCACCCCTCCCCCTAATATTTTTTAGTGTTTATTTGTAATGACAATTTTCCTCAATTCAATTTAGATATAATTGACATATAACACTGACTAAATTTAAGGTGTACAATGTGTTGATTTGATGTATATTGCACAATGATTACCACCACAGTGTTAGCTAACATGTCCATCATGTCACATAATGACCATTTATTTGTGGTGAGAACATTCAAGATCTACTCTCTTAGCAACTTTCAAGTATGTAAAACAATATTATTAACTATAATCACCATGCTGTATGGTAGATACTCATAAATGGAAGTTTGTACCCTTTGACTAACATCTCCCTGTTCTCCCCATCCCCCAGGCCCTAGTAACCACCCTCTAGTGTACTGATGATTTTTTAAATTTTTAAAAAATATTTTATTTATTTATTTGACAGAGAACGAGAGAGAGAAAGCTAGCACAAGCAGGGGGAGCAGCAGGCAGAGGGAGAGGGAGAAGCAGGCTCCCCACAGAGCAAGAAGCCCAGTGCGGGGCTGGATCCCAGGACCCTAGTACCATGACCTGAGCTGAAGACAGACACTTAACTGACTCAGCCACCCAATCATCACCACTGTACTGATGATTTTTAATGCATATTATCATATGTTCCAGGCATCAAAGAGAAAAATGGCAAATAAAGCAGGCTTAGGTAGACTCATCTTAAGGGCTATCAGGTAACAGATGGTAAATAAGAAACTAGTATATAGTGTAATTAGTTTTATGAAAGGAAAATGTAGGTCCCTAAACTACTACGATTAAACTTCCTATTTGACATTCATTATAAATTATCCTTTGGATTCTGATCTTTTGTTATCAATATTAAATATAATGTGTTCCTTATAAAAATAGCAATTGCTGGGGCACCTGGGTGGCTCATGTTGTTAAGCGTCTGTCTTCGGCTCAGGGCGTGATCCTGGCATTCTGGGATCGAGCCCCACATCAGGCTCCTCCGCTGGGAGCCTGTTTCTTCCTCTCCCACTCCCCCCGCTTGTGTTCCCTCTATCACTGGCTGTCTCTCTCTCTGTCAAATAAATAAATAAAATCTTAAAAAAAAATCTTAAAAAAAAATCAAAAATAAAAATAGCAATTGCATTCATTTTTAAACTAGTACACTCATATTCCAACTTCAAATTAGCTGTAACTTTGTCAAGATTGATAACACATGTCCTAATTAGTCACCTTTATTTAATTATGCACTCTATCTTTTAAGCAAGTGTAGATAATTCAGATCCTACTTAATCAATGTAAAATAGACCATTGACTTGTCTTATTTCTCCTGATAAATGTTACTCTATTTTATTTTTAAATAATCAACTTTCACCATTAAGCTTGTCTAAAACCTTTCTTTTTCTCTAGAATTTAATTTACAAGACCGAACACTTTCACCTTGTTTGATATAAATTCAAGGTAAAGCCATCTTTTTCACCAGAGAACTAATATTACTTTCTTACATTCTTAAATCATAACTAAGTACCATTAAAAAAATCCCATATACTTTCAAAAATTGTTTATTTCATGAACAATTATCATAAGTGCAGTTTAATTATTTTCATAAATTGAATAAATCTGTGTAACCAATATTGAGAATGCTCAATACTACACCAGAGTAGTTCCTCTTTGTACTACTTTCCGTTGATGAACCTTTAAGCACTCATACCAAGGGAAATTACTTTCCTGACTTCTAAAATCATCTATTAGTCATTCCTGGTTCTGTAGTTTTATTTGGATGAAATTATATACTATGTACTTGTTTGAGTCTTGTTTCTTTCACTCCACATGTTAGGGAGATTCACCCATGTAGTATATTTATTCCTATTGCCATACAGAATTCTATTTGTGAATATAACTACAAGTTTTTCATCCATTCTGTTGATGGGCATTTGATTATTTGCACTTTGGAATAATTCTGCTTAAGAACATCCTAGAGTATAGCTTTTGATGAACGTAGATAAGCAGTTATTTCTTAATGCACAAAACAAAGATTTAAAAGAATGCTATACGTTATTTAAATAAGTATAAGTGCTATTCATAGTTAAAAGGGTAACAGCCAATGATGCTAAATTAGTTATCCATGTGACTGAACTTATTACAGGAACAGCTGACATAATGGTGGTCTGCATCATTGGGAGCACAATTATATCCTCTTCTCACTAATGAAGAATTAAATTTAAACACATTTCACATCGTTTTCTGAAAGTTATTTTACCTCATTTAATAGATAAAATCCATATGCCTGGATTAGAGGTAACCAGACTAATGAAAATTAAAGAAAAACAAGGCAAAGACCTGTTTATAAAAAGATGCTGGCAGTTAAATGGATGGAAAATGTTACACATTACAGAGGAGAAGGTTAGACTTATCACTAATAAAATTAGTAAACATGCACGTGTATTATATTTTATCATGACAGCATGTCACTAGTTTCAATCACTTGGCATATTCATACCCCAAACTCTTTCACCACAGTTAGTCTTTCTGCAGAACTCAGAGAATCTGGCATATGGGATGCTTTAGGGTGAGAGAACACATTTAGAAAGTGAGGGCTTTCTCTTATTCTGTATAGTTGTAGCCTAGTCTAACTGGATATGTCCACTGGCTTCCACTGACCAGGTCTTGATACTAGATTTCTAATTTCTTGAACACTTCTCTGAGTTCCTCCAATGAAAGAACTAATAGTAATAAAAAGCACACATACCAGGGAATAATGCAAATTCTTCTCCTGTATTAATTTATTTAATCCATATAAGAAGGTTGCAAACACAGAAATGAGAGTTATTTGCCTACGGTCATATAGCTATTTGCCATAACATTCAAACCCAAACCTGCACAGTCAGTTCTCTTAGCCATCCTCTACCAATAATCTGGGACTGGGCAGCTACTCTTCTGACTTTGACAGCTATATTATGTCTAGATTCTGGATGCGGCCCAGTATCTGAAGCAATGCATTCTTTGGCCATCACTATCTGTGCTGAAACTCAAGCTCTCAAACAACCCTCTTAGGAAATTAATACTACAGGTCCAGGTCTCTCCATGGGAGAGGATGAGGAGCACCAGTTTGCACAGCTCACTTTTCTGTCCTTTTGCTTATAGGCATCATGATATTCAAATCCTGGTTCTTTCACTTGCTACTGGTACACCCTTGAGCAAGGGCCTTTGCCTCTCTGTTCCTCACACTTCACCAGTAAAAGGAGGAAAACAAAGCTGTCATCAGAGTTTTAGCATAAATTAAATAGCATAGTCTATATACAACATAATTCTCAAAAATATGTAGGTTTTTCCACCTATGTCCTGCACTCTTTAATATATATAAATAAAATATATAGATATATTATATAGTTGAAATATAAATAAAAACATTCAAACATTTGTTCCACGTTGTACCTCATACATGGACTGCTGCTAAGGAGAAGTTTTGTTGGTCAGTCTTTACATTAATGTTTTCAGGACACTTTGCAAATTAATTAGTAGACACCTGCAGTCAAGATTCCATTTTCACTCTCTTTTTCTTCTGAATGTTTTTCTTTCCCACTTGGGCGTGAAAATAGATCATTAAGTTCTATCACAGCCTGATTCTTCCTCACCTTTGAAGTTGGCATCAGAGGTTTCTTCTGGAGATACGGATTCTGCAAAGGGCAGTTTTGTTACTCTGTCTTGGGTAAGCAAGGATTAGGGAGATAATCAAAGGTCACAGTTAAAGCTGTGCTGAATTACTTTTCCAGACTTCAAGAACACAAGCAAACAAGTTCTTACCAATGTGTCTGTGGAATCAGACTTCCTCCAAGAGAGACTGCCCTGCCTGCTTTTTGACTGACTTCATATCTCAGCCCATTTGACAACTGAGAGTCTGTTCCTGCCAGCAGGAAAATCGCTGCTTTAAAAAAGGTACTGTGCTTTTCCTTTGTCTTGCTCATGAGACAAGCCACATTGTCTCCTAAATTCTATGAAGTAGACTGGGATGTTCATTCAGTAATCCTGGGCACTATAGGGTCAGCAGCTGAATTTCCACTGGGCCCTCCCACTCATTTTCCTATCTTGTGACCACTTGTTCGGAATAAGAAACATCCTGGCAAGAACCCCAAGACACTTTCTGTTTATTTTTTTAAAGCCTCTAAACTTACTCTATACAGTTCTCAATCAGATATCATAAGTTAAACAAATTCTGACATTCATATATATTTTGGCACTGGTCTTAAAAAATTTCATGGAAAATCACAATCGATGGCCTAGAATTTTCTTCTTGCTCATGGTTTCCCCTTCCAGCTGGGAGATCTGTATATGTAGCCCTGCCTGGAACACAATTATTGCAATAGGAGAGAAGAAACCAGCTGTGAAAGATATTCTCCAGCAGGTAGTTCGGCACTACTTGGGGAAGGCTGCCTCAGAGGGAAATGTCGACAGCTGCAGATTGTCATATAAAAGACTTCCATTCAGTTAAGAAACTTTGAAGAAGCAAAATTCTGTTGTCCAGTTTTATTTGTCTCTGAATCTGATTGTAAGGACTGCTATTCATTACTGAGATGCCTAGCAGGTGCTTACAAAGTCACAGTTCTTTAATGTAGACAAAAGGCCATTATGAACTGTAACTTCAGTTTTGGGAGAAAATACAATGCACTTGGTTGGATGAAGCGATGCTCTCATGTTTTCCTTTCTTCTGCTTTTAAACTTGAGATCCTTTCATATCCTCTGAGATTTGGGGGTAGTGGAGGGAAGGAGATAGTCTCTTTTTTTGACATAAATAGTCACATTTTTAAAAGAGGGGAGAATGTCCATCTTGGTAAAGATAAAATATGAATCATTAGAATTGCCATTCCATAGTACACCAAAGGGTCTTGGGAAAGATAATAATATATTCTTTATTTAAAATCATTATGAAATCACAGGAGAGATACTAGTATTTTTATAGAATATTTTGCACACGTTACTTCATTCAATTATTTCCATGCTGCTAGGTATTTTATTCTCTTTTAATAACTGTGAATAGCAAGGCTCAGAGAAGTGAAAGAGACTGTCAGAGTTCAACCAGTTACTTAGTACTTGAATCCAGATTTGATATCAGGTCTGCTAGAGTGGAAGATTTGTGCAAGATTCTGGAATACTGTATATGCCATGCAATGGTTTGGGCCATACAAACAAAAGGGGGGCACACTAGAATATAAGCTCCATGGGGACAGCACCACAAGGAATATTTGTCTCTTCTCTTCACTAATGCCTCCACAAGGCCTAGATGAGTGGCACATACTAGGTACACAATAATTACTGAAGAATAATAAATAAATAAATAAATAAATAAATAAATAAATAAATAAACAAACAAACAGCTTTTACTTTAAAAAAAATTTTTTTATTATGTTATGTTAGTCACCATACAGTACATCATTAGTTTTTGATGTACTGTTCCACAATTCATTGCTTGCATATAATACCCAGTGCCCCATGCAATACGTGCCCTCAATACCCATTACTGGGCTAATCCACACCCTCACCCCTCTCCCCTCTAAAACCCTCAGTTTGTTTCCTGGAGCCCATAGTCTCTCATGGTTTGTCTCCCCCTCTGATCCCCCCTCCCCTTCGTTTTTCCCTTTCTTCTCCTAATGTCTTCCATGCTATTCCATATGTTCTACAAGTAAGTGAAACCATATGATAATTGTCTTTCTCTGCTTGACTTATTTCATTTAGCATAATCTCCTCCAGTTCCATCCATGTTGATGCAAATGTTGGGTAATCATCCTTTCTGATGCTGAGTAATATTCCATTGTATATATGGACCATATCTTCTTCATCCATTTGTCTGTTGAAGGGCATCTTGGCTCCATCCATTTTGGCTATTGTGGACATTGCTGCTATGAACATTGGGGTACATCTGGCCCTTCTTTTCACTACATCTGTATCTTTGGGGTAAATACCCAGTAGTGCAATTGCTGGGTCATAGGGTAGTTCTATTTTCAACTTTTTGAGGAAACTCCACACTGTTTTCCAAAGTGGCTGTACCAACTTGCGTTCCCACCAATAGTGTAGGAGGGTTCCCCTTTCTCCACATCCTCTCCAACATTTGTTTTTTCTTGCCTTGTCAAATTTTGACATTCTAACTGGTTTGAGGTGGTATTTCAGCATGGTTTTGTTTGAATTTCCCTGATAGCTAATGATGTTGAGCATTTTTTCATGTGTCTGTTAGCCATTCATATGTCTTCTTTGGAAACAAGTGTCTGTTCATATCTCCTGCCCATTTTTGACTTGATTATTTGTTTTTTGGGTGTTGAGTTTGAGAAGTTCCTTATAGATTTTGGATACCAGCCCTTTATCCGTAGTGTGATTTGCAAATATCATCTCCCATTCCATGGGTTGCCTCTTCGTTTTGTTGACTATCTCCTTTGCTGTGCAGAAGCTTTTAATCTTGATGAAGTCCCAAAAGTGATCAAAAACCTCCCAAAAAACAAGAGTCCAGGGCCCGATGGATTTCCTGGGGAATTCTACCAAACATTCAAAGAAGAAATAATACCTATTCTCCTGAAGCTGTTTCAAAAAACAGAAACAGAAAGAAAACTTCCAAATTCATTCTATGAGGACAGCATTACCTTGATCCCAAAACCAGGCAAAGACCCCATCAAAAAGGAGAATTACAGACCAATATCCCTGATGAATATGGATGCCAAAATTTTCAACAAGATCCTACCTATATATTAAAGGATTATCCATCTCAACCAGGTGGGATTCATCCCTGGGATGCAAGGGTGATTCAACATCCACAGATCAATCAGTGTGATAGAACACATTAATAAGAGAAGAGACAAGAACCATATGGTCCTCCCAATTGAAGCAGAAAAAGCGTCTGACAAAATACATCATCCTTTCCTGATTAAAACTCTTCAGAGTGTAGGGATAAAGGGTACATTCCTCAATTTCATAAAAACCACCTATGAGAAGCCCACAGCAAATATCTCAGTGGGGAAAAGCTGAGAGCCTTTCCCTTAAGATCAGGAACTCAACAAGGATGCCCACTCTCGCCACTATTGTTCAACATAGTACTATAAGTCCTAACAACAGCAGTCAGACAATAAAATAAATAAAAGGTATTCAAATTGGAAAAGAAGAAGTCAAGCCCTCTCTCTTCACAGATGATATGATACTTTATGTGGAAAACCCAGAAGATTCCACCCCCAAACTACTAGAACTCATACAGTAATTCAGTAATGTGGCAGGATACAAAAATCAATGCACAGAAATCAGTTGTTTTCCTGGACACTAACAATGTAACTGTAGAAAAGAGAAATTAGGGAATCGATTCCATTTAAAATAGCACCAAAAACCATAAGATAACTTGGAATAAACCTAACCAAAGAGGAAAGGATCTATACTCCAGAAACTACAGAACACTGCAGAAGATACAAAAAGATGGAAAAACATTCCACACTCATGGGTCGGAAAAAGAAACAGTGTTAAAATGTCTATGCTACCCAGAGCAATCTCAACGTCATCCTGATCAAAATACCAAAGCCATTTTTCAAAGTGCTGGAACAAACAATCCTAAGATTCGTATGGAACCAGAAAAGACCTCTGATCACCAAGGAAATGTTGAAAAATAAAAACAAAGCTGGGGGCATCACATTGCCTGATTTCAAGCTATATTACAAACCTGTGGTCACCAAGACACTATGGTACTGGCACAAAAACAGACACATAGATCAATGGAACAGAATAGAGAGCCAAGATATGAAACCTCAACTCTATAGTCAACTAATCTTTGACAAAGCAGGAAAAGACATCCATTGGAAAAAGACAGTCTCTTCAATAAATGGTGCTGGGGAAATTGGACAGCTATATACAGAAGAATCAAACTCGACCACTCTCTTACACCATACACAAAGATAAACTCTAAAAGGATGAAAGACCTCAATGTGAGACAGGAATCCATCAAAATCATAGAGAAGAACACAGGCAGTAACCTCTTCGACATCAGCCACAGCAACTTCTTTCAAGACATGCCTCCAAAGGAAAGGGAAACAAAAGTAAAAATGAACTTTTGGGACTTCATCAAGATAAATAAAAAGTTTTTAAAGCAAAAAATGGCAAGGCATATGCAAGCTATGTTTGATGTTACCTTTTCAATTTTTAACCATTTATTTTTTTAAAGCATAAAGAAAACCAAATATGTTTTTATAAAACTTTGCTATTATTACTTTTAGTTTTATTAATTTTCTTTCAAAACTAGCAGTATTTTGACATTTAATAAACTTCTAAGGAATATGGCACAGATACCAATAAGAGAGATAAAAACTAGTTTGTAATAAAATAGAAAAATTAGTATGTCAATATTCTCTGTCCAATACAAAACTGGTCCCCCCTGTCATACTCCTTCAATTCAGTGGAATAGGAATTGGGAGGGGAAAGAGAAGAATGATGGGTTGGAAGAAGGTTGACAATGTTATTAAGGTGGGGCCTATATTTATCCTAAGGTATTCCAATTTTGTCTGAGTGCTCGCCATATAATGAAATTATCAGTAGTGTATATGTTGGATCTTTCTCACTTGGTATGTCAACTTTTTGGTGATGTCAAATGAGAGCTTATAAACTTGAGGACCACAAACTGGGGAGAGGTGGATAATGACATGCTGGTCTAAGACCCCTTAATTGATAGGATCTAGTCCTAAAAACCAAATGTGGCTCCATCCTGTAGTAGACCAAACTGGAACAGGAGTTAGAGGTTTCAGGATCACCACAGGGCTAGAACACAGGTGAAGAGAACTCCTGCATATCCTCCTATGAGCATTCAGGAGGATGTTCCAATGCATATTCTATACATATTTTTCCTGTGTTCCTATATGCAAAGTATATCCCTTGAAAGACTATTAAAAAAACTTTTCATTCCTCCTAGTGAAACCCAGGAACTTTTGTGCCCTAAAAGTGAAACATGATAGTAATGTAAGAAGAGAGAGATAAGCATAGCTTTGGCAAGAAACTATACATGTCGCAATAATGAAATATATATATCTATAGATGATTATTTATATATCTATAGATGATTACTTCTATAATCATCTATAGTTGGGGAAGTGTAGAATGGGGGAGATGTATTAGATAACTCTCACATGGCTGTGTTTCATCTTGTTGAAGAAAGAACAAATGGCATGAATGGTAGGACAGACCCAGGCTGTTTCTGCAAATAACAATAAAAAATGGACAGATACCCTTTATAAATATTTTTGAATGTCAACTCTTACAGAGAACATCTTAAAATAAATAAGTCTATTTTCTTCATTTTGTTTCTTTAAAAATACAAAAGGCTGATGATATCTTCCTTTGAGAGTAAATAAGCAGAAGTAACTCTCATTGTTTTACCAACAATATAGTTCAGGTTATCTGAAGCAACTACAAAATTGATACCTTCTAAGAATTAAGTTGAGGAAAGTAAAGTTGAGCTTTAATACATAAAGATACATGTAGATCGTTTTTTTATCAAGTAAATATGCACGCAGTGATGGAAAAGGAAATATTGTATTTTGTCCCTCTGATACTAGCACACACGTGTATAAAACCTGCACACACCATTCCATTTCCTATCTCTTCTTCAATGTAAATTATTCAGAACTACTTCTAAGTTTTCAATTTAATTTACAAGCTGTGGTTTATTTTCTATTGAACATTTGGAAGGAGGAGGAGATAAGAGGAAAATGTCAACAAGTGTACATGTTATCCTCAACAAAATAAATAACCTGGCTTTGTGACCCAGGTCACAACTGAGGTTGAGTAGTCCAAATTGTCTTAGAACATAATCATTAGGAAAACAGGGTGAGTTAAATCTCAACAGGCCAATACTTATTTCAAGATTTGTAGCAATCTATAATTATGTGTAGTCATTCCATATTTCTCACACCTATATGGTCATGATGGAAATTACTACATTTGTTAGATAATGAATTTGGTGATCCACGAATGATTTATGCGTCAACCATCTCTTGCTAAATCTCAACTAAAATCATGTAATCCGCTTCCAGAATTATACAATGGGGCAAAATGAACTGAACCTCAAGTAATGGGATTATAGGCCGAGGCCCAGGGAAAATAGAAGATATTCCAGACAGGTTTCACAACATATAGAAGTGAATTCGAATATATTATACAATGAACTCCTTTCTCTAATTCTTTGAGGTCCAGATGGGAAAAGCTCCCATAAAGAAGGTGGAGTTAAGCTGAAACTGCCTTCAAATCGACTCTTCCTTGTATAATCAGGGAAGAAATTAGCCAGATGCTTTGCTCTACTTCCAAACCCAACCTCAATGAGGTGAAATATAAACAGATGCTCGAAATTTTGTATTTGCAGTTCACAAAACCTAGTACAGTAAATCAATTTATTTTCTGCTTTTCTATATATATCCATTGATTTTTAAATATACTGGGAAGATACAGCATGTCAATTTTAATTCCCATCAAGTACACGAAATACACAATGACATTTTTGTATAGTTTTCCAATCATTACCAATGCAACCCTTAAGGGGAGTCATTCAGGACAAAAGTTTTTCTTTAATATAGAGGAAAAAGATTTTTTTTTCAAATTCAGTGAATAGATTTAAAAATGCTAAACAAACATATCTTGAGGATATTGTGGGTTCAATTTCAGACAATCACAATAAAGCAAATACTGCAAGAAGTAAATCAAATAAGTTTTTTGGTTTCCCAGTTCATGTAAAAGTGGTATCATACCATACTATAGTCTATTAAGTATGGAATAGCATCATTTCTTTAAAAAAAAAACTATGAAATTGCCTTAATTAAAATATACTTTATTGCTAAAATATGCTAGCCATCATCTGAGCTTTCAGTGAGTCATAATCTTATTGCTGCTGGAGGGTCTTGCCTCCATGTTGATGGTTGCTGACTGATCAGGGTGGTTGCTAAGGTTTAGAGTGGCTGTGGCAGTTTTTAAAATCACACAATAATGAAGTTCACCTCATCAGTTGACTCTTCCTTTCACAAATGATTTCTCTATAGCATGCAATGCTGTTTGACAGCGTTTTACTCACAGTAGAACTTTTTTCAAAATCGGAGTCAATCCTCAACAAACAGAATGGGAGAAGATATTTGCAAATGACATATCAGATAAAGGGCTAGTATCCAAAATCTATAAAGAACTTATATAGTTCTTTAACACTCAACACTCAAAGAACAAATAATTCAATCAAGAAATGGGCAGAAGACACGAACAGACACATCAAAAAGTACTCAGTATCACTCATCATCAGGGAAATACAAATCAAAATCACAATAAGACGTCACCTCATGACAGTCAGAATGGCTAAAATTAACAAGTCAGGAAACGACAGATGTTGGCAACGATGTGGAGAAAAGGGAACCCCCCTACACTGTTGGTGGGAATGCAAGCTGGTGCAGCCACACTAGAAAACAGTATGGAGGTTCCTCAAAAAGTTGAAAACAGAGCTACCCCATGACCCAGCCATTGCACTACTGAATATTTACCCCAAAGATACAAATGTAGTGATCCAAAGGGGCATCTGCACCCCAATGCTTACAGCAGCAATATCCACAATAGCCAAACTATAGAAAGAACACACATGTCCATCAAAAGAAGATGTGGCATACACACACACACACACACACACACACACACACACACACACACACACACACAGTGGAATATTACGCAGCCATCAAAAATGAAATTGTGCCACGTGCAACGATGTGGATGGAACTAGAGGGTATTACACTAAGCGAAGTAAGTCAATCAGAGAAAGACAATCATCATATAAACTCACTGATTATGTGGAATTTAAGAAGCAAAGCAGAGGGTCATAGGGGAAGAGAGGAAAAAATGAAACGATGAAAACAGAGAAGGAGACAAACCATAAAAGACTCTTAATCTTAGGAAACAAACTGTGGGTTGCTGGAGGGGAGGGGGTGGGGGGATGGGGTAACTAGGAGATGGACATTGGGGAGTGTATGTGTGTGGTAAGGACTGGGTGTTGTATAAGACTGACGAATCACAGACCTGTATCCATGAAACAAATAATACATTATATGTTAAATATAAAAAATAAAAACCCATAAAGTAAAAAAAAAAAAAAATTGGAGTCAATCCTCTCAAACACTGCCACTGCTTTATCAACAGAGTTTATTAATACTCTAAATCCTTTCAAAGCATCTTACCCAGGAGTAGACTCCATCTCTAGAAACCATTTTCTTTGCTCATCCGTAACAAGCAAGTCCTCATCTGTTCAACTTTCACCATGATATTTCATCAATTTGGTCACACCTCCAGGTCCAATTCTAATTCCAGTTCTCTTGTTATTTCCAACACATGTGTAGTTACCTCCTCCAGTGAAATCCTAAGCTCCTTGATGTCATTCATGGGGGTTGAAATCATCTTCTTCTAAACTCCTGTTAATGTTGATATTTTGACCTCTTCCCATAAATCATAAATGTTCTTAATGGCATCTAGAATGGTGAATCCTTCCAGAAGGTTCTCAACTTACTTTGCCCAGATCCATCTGAGGAACCACCATCTATAGCAGCTGTAACTTTACAAAATGTATTTCTTAAATAATAAGACTTGAAACTCAAAATTACTCCTTGATCCATGGGCTGCAGAATGGATGCTGTGTTGGCAGTCATGAAAAAAACATTAATCTCATTGGACATCTCCATCAGAGCTCTTGGGTGACCAGGAACACTGCCAATGAGCAGTCATATTTTGAAACAAACCTTTTTAACTGAGTTGTAGGTCTCAACAGTGGGCTTCAAAGATTCAGTTAACCATGTTGTAAACAGATGTATGATCATCCAGGCTTTGTTGTTCCATTTCTAGAGCACAAGCAGAGTAGATTTAGCATAATTGTTAAGAGCCCTAGGATTTTCAGAATGGTAAATGAGTGCTGGCCTCAACTGAAAATCACAGCTGCATTAGCTTCTAACAAGAGAGTCAGCCTGTCCTTTGAAGCCAGGCATCGACTTCTCTCTAATATAAAAGTCCTGGATAGCATCTCCCAATAGAAGGCTATTTTATCTACACTGAAAATCTGTTGTTTAGTGTAGCCACCTTCATTAATTATCTCAGCTACATCTTCTGGAGAACTTGTTGCAGCTTCTACATCAGCACCTGTTGTCACACCTTTCACTTTTATGTTATGGCTTTTTTCCTTAAGCCTCGTGAACCAACCTCTGCTAGCTTCAAACTTGTCTTCTGCAGCTTCCTCATTTCTCTTAGCCTTCAAAGAATTGAAGAGTTAAGGTCTCACTTGGATTAGGATTTGGTCTAAAGGAATGTTGTGGCTGGTTTGGTCTTCCATCCAGACAACTATAATTTTGTCCATATCAGCAATAAGACTATTTCACTTTCTTATCATTTGTGTGCTCACAGGAGTAGCATTTTTAATTTCTTTCAAGAACTTTTCCTTTGCATTTACGATCTGACTGTCTGGCCCAAGAGGCCTAGATTTTGACCTGTCTTGGCTTTCGGCATGCCTTCCTCACCAACATTAATACTTTCTGGCTTTTAATTTAAATTAAGAGAGATGCAACTCTTCCTTTCACTTGGACACTTACAGGCCACATTAGAGTTATTATTTGGCCTAATTTAATATTGTTGTATGTTAGGGAATAGAAAGTCATGAAGAGAGGAAGAGAAACAGGGGAATGGCCAGTTGGTGGAGCAGTCAGAAGTATACATTTATTAGTTAAGTTCACCACCTTTAATGGGCATGGACTGTGGTATCCCAAAACAATCACAATAGTAACATCAAAGATCACTGATAACAAATCACCTTAACAAATATAATAATAATGAAAAAGTTTGAAATATTGTGCGAATTACCAAAATGTAACACAGAGGCACATAGGGAGCAAAGGCTATTGGGAAAAGGGCAAAGATGTGTTGGTCGCAGGGCTGTCACAAATGTTCAATTTGTAAAAAAAAAAAAAAAAAAAAAAAACACAATATCTGCAAACTGCAATGTATGTGACCATCTATTTACATGAAATATTCTTCCAGTTTAATAAACTCACCAATAGCGTATTTAATAATTAAAGTCCTTTCCAGACATCATACAAAATCTATGATACCATTCCATAGTACTAACATTACATATTTTTATAGTTTTATATCTAGGCTAATAAATTCAAGTAAAATACATAAGTATTATAAAACTAATTTTGAGGCTTATGGCACAGAGAAAGGAATTAGCAAGATGAGAGTATGAACTTTAACTTTGCCACTTCCAAGGCAGTGACTTTTGCCAAACAGCTTTTGAGAATTAAAAATATGATAGAAATTTAAACCTGCATAGGGGTATTTTGCGTAAAGAGTAAAATAAAGGGGTGCCTGGGTGGCTCAGTTGGTTAAGTGTCTGCCTTCAGCTCAGGTCATGATACTGGAGTCCTGGGATCAAGCCCCACATTGGGTTCCCTGCTCAGCGGGGAGCCTGCTTCTCTCCTCCCCAGTTCTGTTCTCTGTCACTATCTCTGTCTCTCTCTCTCAAATAAATAAATAAAATCTTAAAACAAAGAGTAAAATTAAGAGAGAGGGACTAAAATGAGCATAGAAACCATAAGTAAAATATATATTTATATATAAACATATTTTATATATGATCATATATAAGTAAAATATATATTTTATAAAATAATTTTTATTTACTCATAAAATATAAGTAAAATATATATTTATATATAAACATATATATTATATATACAAAAAATATATATTTTAGAGCACCATTCTCTGATATCCAAATTGGAAATAACAGAATTCCAGACAGAAAGAACAAAAAAAAGGGGGGAAGGGGAATCACTGAAATCTTAAAAAAAAAATGTTCTGGGACATAGGAACCAAAGTTACCAAATTGAAGAGTCCTACAAAGCATAAAGAAAAATGGATGCAAACCAACACGCATGCCCATCATCATGAAATTTTAAATCATTGAAGTACTAAGAGTAAAGGGGAATAGGTCACATAAAAGAATCAACAGCAGAATGTCTTCAGACTTATAAATAAAAAAGCTGGAAACAATGCCTTCATTATTCTGAAGGAAAATTAATTCCCACCTGCTGACACTGTCAGGCAAGTAAGACAGTAAACCAGCAGGCCTCAAAATGTGCCTCCCATTACTTTTTTTTTTTTTTTTAACTTCACTTTTTTTTTTTTTTTTTTAATTTTAATTCCAGTATAGTTAACCTACAGTGTTATATTAGTTTCAGGTGTACAACAGAGGAATTCAACAATTCCATGCATTACCCAATTTCATCATAACAAGTGCGCTCCTTAATCCCCATCACCTATTTCACCCATCCCCCCACCCACCTCTATATATTCTTTCTCAAAATGCTCCAGGAGACCAAGTTCTAACAACATAAACCAATAAACTAAGAAAGAGAAAGTCATGTGAAGGAACTCAAGAGAAACACACAGCAAGCTGCCAGTATATCATTTTTAGCCTGAGCTGAGAATATCCTGGTTAGTTGGTTCCAGAATCTTATCTATATTGGGTTTGTCTTGACCATGTGAAAATGAATTTCTCCTCTTCCCTCTGTGCCTCAGTTTCTGGAAGAGCTGAAAACGCTTCAATTACTCCACAGAGTAAGAGGCACTCTGTTTTGACTTACTTCTGGAAGTTGCAGATATACGATACCCAGACAAGTAATATGAACATAATCATTTGTGTATTAGGTTGGACTCCTGTCCCTGCTCACTGACTTCTCCAGGGATGGTTTTTGGACACTCTCAAGGAAGTGCCACATGATAAAGAGGCTCTGCTCACCTATCTTATCTTTTCCTGTTAAACTTCATTTAACACTGTTGCCATTGTACTTCTTAACACATCTAGGTTTCTGCTTAGCACCGTATTTTTTTTTTTCAAAACTAAGCAATATATTGTTTACTGACATATACAGAGATAGTGAAATTACAAGGAAGTACAAAGGTATAATCAGCACAAAGAGTAGGATAATAACTACTCTGGTGGGAAGAGAGATATGTGACTAAATTGGAATAGAGACTTCTAAATTATTAAAAATTATTTCTTCCCATCACTAGGTGGTATTTATAAAAATGTTACTTTTATTATTTTGCTCTAAATTATACATATAATTTTAGACATCTTTCTATGGGTAAAATATATTTGTCACACACACATGTAAACAGTTCCTACCTAGACCTGAAAAATTTCTGGATTGGGAAATCCAATCAAGTTCCTCACAGAGTGAATGAACAGTAACTTTCTCAAAGCACTTCATCACAAAGAAATAAAGATCACCAGAATGTCTATAAAGTTAAAAAAATGCAAAATATCAGGAATCGTAATGGCTGGAACATCTTATCAGCAATTTGGGAATACGTAAGACAATGAAGAAATATCTCCAAAATTCTGAAGAAAAGTACTTCCAACTTGGCTACAGTCCAACTATCAGTCAAGTATGACAGTAAGGGGAGAAGTTAAAATGAACTGTTACATTTCATTCGTAGGAGCTACTGAGGATTTGCTACGAAAAATAGTCAAGTAACAAAAAAAGACAATACAGAACTAAGGAAGAAGAGAAGCATAAATGAAGGAAGTTATTTCCAGTACAAAAAGGGGACAATAGGCTCAGAGAGTAGTTTGCCTTGGAGCAGGTGCATGAGGCTCTGAAAAAGAAGAATCCAATCAAGGAAACAAATCAATAAATTAATTTTCCAATATATGCAAGAATTTGGAAAACTGCATTGCTATATGTTGTATAGGTTGAACAGTGTTTGATAATGTAGATAGGAAAAAAATCCAAGGCAATTGTTACAGGCTGAGAAAAATTTAAATATATATATATATATATATATATTTACATATATATATATCGCATGTCACTTACCTAGCAGTGAACTGTATGTGTGTGCACACACATTATATATATATATATATATATACATATATGTATATATAAAATGATAAAGTAAACAAACATTTAACTTACTTCAAAATCATGATATAACTTATCTTCAGGATTAGAGGAGGGAAAGTAGAGATTTAATATAAAGAAAAGTCTCATTTATCAAAACATGAAGTCAAGAGAAATCATATATATCATAGAGCATTGTTTTATCAAAGCCACTTTGAACTAAGCATATTATTATTATTTAAAATTAGAAATCCTGGGCACCTGGATGGCTCAGTCAGTTAAGCATCTGGCTTTGGCTCAGATCATGATCCCAGAGTCCTGGGATAGAGCCCCATGTTGGGCTGCTTGCTCAACGGGGAGTCTGCTTCTCCCTCTCCCTCTGACCCTTCCCCCTGCTTGTGCTCCTGCTCACACTCTCTCTGAAATGAATAATTTAAAAATCTTAAAAAAATAAATGAAATTAGGAATCTTATTCCAATAGAAACAACTGAAAAATCTGGTTTGAAAATTCCATTTCCATTTCTTCCCTTTGGTTATATATCATAGTATTTCCTATATTTCGGGACAATTCTTTAACTACTGCCATGTAATACTTTGATTACAATAAAACTTGCAATAAACAACCATGAATACCACCAAAACAAGGACTTTTAATTTCTCCAAAATATGAAAACTAAAAATACAAAAGTTAAACTAATAGATTTTTTAATGATGATCATTATGAATATCATTAAAAAGGGAGATTTCCTGACTTCCATTGACTTTTACTTGAATATCCAATATTCCATAGCAGGAAACTCTTACAGCTAAGCTTCTTGACAATTTTGTGGGATATATATTTTTCTAAAGTAGACAAAATTTATAACCAGCGTAATAGTTTTTTCTTTTCTTCTGCTATAGAAACTCTGTAGCCAAACAGTCTGTTACAGATTCAGAAATGTATTAAAGTACTTTATTCCCTAGGAAAAATAAACTACTCCACAACTCTTCTCTACTTTCAAGTGCTAACTATGCTTTATTACTCCACAGGGTCTATTTGACTGGGACAGGCTAACACTCTTGAAGAAGCTGTTCCCTCTATATGTAGAATTTATTTACAAATAGACAGTCTGTAGTATGGGAGGTCATTTCCTTTCAGTTACGCTCATTGCTATATTCCCATCGCCTGTATCATCTGATGAACCTAGAACTAAATAAAACACCATTCATGTTTACCATCTCATAGCACTAATGTTCTTCCCCTGGTGAAGGAGATTATATGGACACTCAGCTGTGTTCCCAACAGCTACTTAGAGCACATAATGGAACAGTCGATGTGGATAATCCCCGAAACAAATAAGGTAAACCCTTGTGCTCTCAGAGCTGGTGTTTTTTCAGGAGATAGAGAAACAAATAACCATAGCCCAAGCTAGATTTGACAGGTGCTTTGGTAGAAACATAAGCAAGTGCTGTGGCAATCCTAAAAATAAGGAGAAAATATTTACTCTAGAGAATGGAAAATTAAGAAATTTTACCGAAGGCTTCCAGGCAAGGCTTCTTAGAGATGGCATCTGGAATGAGCCTTAAGTGATAAGTAAAATTGTCTTGTCAGCTGAACACTGAGTACATTTTAAAATTTTAAAACCTTGTTTGCTTTTGCCATATAGACATGCATTATGTATTTAAGGGAGTTTTTCGTAATATAACGTATAGCAAGAGCTTACTTCAGCTGTTGCTATAACAGGCAAAAGTTTTAATTTCTTGCTTCTATTCCATCCCTGGGTCTGCACAGCATTGCATAACAATGTTGTTTTTTTTTATTTTGCTTTCCTATTTTTTGTATATGTTTCTCATTTTATGTGGTTCACATAAATATGCTCTGAATATGGTAGGACTTTCATTGACTCTGTCATTAAGTAAGACGGCCTATTTTGTATACAAATAATACCTATTTCTACAGATACCTAATAAATCTTTATGGACAATAGTAAATGCTTCCAAAACCCTATCTGAATGTAATTTCTGATGTTAAAAACTTCCCCATTTAGTTAGGATGAGCCTGTTCTCATTTCTTTTTGTAGAAATGTCAGTAAATGGCCTGGGGTATTATTTACAGTGATTATTGTGTTTCTGATAGTATCAAAAAATTTTTTAACAACTAGCACTGCAGAAAAGTCCCTCTCAAGCATCACAATAGATTAACTGCTACTACACTGAGTAAAAATCATGTTTATTAATGGGATGTAGAAGCTGCCTGTGGCCTTGTGTGCTTTAAAAATTTTTTAATTGTAATTTTTTATTATGTTATGTTAGTCGCCATACAGTACATCCTTAGTTTTTGATGTAGTGCTCCATGATACATTATTTGTGTGCTTTAAAATTAATCTAACCAATCATAATGAAAACCACAACATAATCGATAAGTGCGTTTGGCTTGTTAATTGATCAGGAGCGGCCTGCCCTTCCTTCAATTATATAATAAGAAAGTCTAATAGTGATTGGGTACTTACCCAAATATATCTAGCTTTTTCTCTTCCGGGTATAAGAATACCCCTTGGTTTTCTTGTAGCTAGAAAATGCTGTGTGTTTCGTTTGGACCAAATAAATGCTAGAACATTTAATTAAGGAGAACGCTCCTCTAGACCTCTCTTTCTCTCTGTGACCATGACTCAGAAATATTTGAGACAGTTGCTGCTACCCAATCGTGGACACAACGTCCAGCCAACTACCTAAGGACAAAAAGCTTAACAAAAAATGAGCCCTTCTTGTGACAATTTGGGGATTGTTTTCTTGCCACTCAGACTAGTGCATTCTGACAGATACAGACAGGGACATGATGGAGAAGATATCTGACTTTTCAAACCCTGAAGGCGTGCCATTTTTCGGAGTTTCGTGGCAGCGGAGACAGCAGATGAGCTCCTCACTCATTTCATTCGCTTCAACCTCAGATGCCCTGATGTGTCCCTCAATATCACTTCCTCGATCTCACTCTTGCTTTGACATGGTCCAGTGTCTGAAGTTCAGCCCCCAGTCAGGTTTATATTGGTTCACACAGTATTGGTTTTAACAGTGGGTTTGTTGTTTCTGTTTATTTGTTTTCTTAAGTGTTGGATAAAGAAAGAAAATCAAGATTCAAGCTATGTATTTGAATTGAGAGTTTATGCATGTCATTTCTGTGTTCCCCTTTAAAAATCAGGAATCTATTACATCTGGGCCTGTATCTGCCCATTACAAAAATCTGCAGAGTCAAGATGCCCCTGCCAGCCACTCTGTTGTTTCCCTGACGGTGAGGCTGAGCACTGGCTGCCATTCATCACCATACTTGAGTTGCTGTTTTTCTTGTAGAAGCAAGGGGAGAGTGAAATATTCCTTGCACTCATTTCTCTGCAGGAAATGTGAAAATAAAAGAGTGATCAAGAAGGCCACAGGCTTCAAGAAAAATGAGAAGGACCATATTTCTTTGTGGAAGCAAAGACGATTTTTTTTTTTTTTGTGCCTGAACAATTTCACTCATTTTTGTTGCTTTTCTAAGTCCAGGGTACATGGAAGGTGTCAACTTTGTTCTACTGATTCCCAACACCTAGTCGAGGGTATCCTGGGGGTAACTTTAGATCGTCTACTTCATTTACACCACATTCAAAATGGAACTGATTTTATTTCAAAGCAAGGGAAAACATAAATAGATATCCTACATCTGTAACTGAGAAATGTGAAATTCTTATGTGCATCTCATAAACATTTAAGTAATGCAGAGTAGTGGTTAAAAGCCTGAGTTTGAGTCCTGAATCTGCTACTTCTTAACTTGTGACTTGGGCAGTTTCTTCCCCTCTCTGTGCCTTGGAACCCCAACTACAAATGGAGATCCAGACAGTGCCTACATCAGAAAGAGTTATGAGAACTGAATGAGTGAATATCAGTAAAGTGCTTAAAACAATGCTTGGCAAAGAGTAAGTATTACATACATAGCAAATACAAACTCTATGTCTAGGTTTGGAAAACATCATTCTGTTGTTTAAATTCCTACAGCAACTTCTGATTCGCCAAATGCACTGATGTTAGGAATCTGTCTGCCTAGAAAGAAATGGCTCCTTTGGGCTTCTTCAATTTTTTGTGCTTGGTCTCTTGAGCAATGCCAGAAACTGAATAGGGAATTACTAAGTATCTGTTTAATAAAAATCCCAATAAAGGTATCCCAATCATACTATTACATTGCTAATGAGAGGACTAGACATAGATAACAGTTAGTTAGGTAACATCTTCCCCCAAGGACTGAAGAACTAGAACAAAATGTGTATGTCTCCAGATGTTGAATGCATGCTAAAACTGCCCCTGCGTGTTCTAGCAATATATTCTATTGAAATTTGAAATTCTTTATTGACTAAATTACTATCATTTCAACTACCAGGAAAGTCACTGTGATTTGAGGAGACGGGAAATCTGTTATAATATCAATTTCAGGGGGATTTGCTATGTCTTTCAAACACACACACACATATGCATGCAAAGGAACACGCACATCACAAAGCATTTAATTTTGCTTGTTAACTTTACGAACATAAAATGGTGAAAATAACAGCGTCGATAATCCCAGGTAAATAGTTAAATGCTGCCCATAAAATATTTGCAAACACAAGGTACAATATAAATTCTTAATAATTGTAATTAGTAAAGCCTAGAGATTTTTAAAAAGGAAATCCACGCAGGTTTGTTTAATTTCTGCCATTTTAAACACATAAAATTTCCTTATCTGTAGTTTCTATCTGCTAACCTAATGGCAATGTACAGAACACAAGCATTCGGGCAATTTAAGAATAATCACTCACTTGCACATTGAGAGAAGCTTTTAAAACCATTATCTACTATCATGTAAATGTCAGTGTATACAATTGTTAACCTGTAAAATATTTACTGGAAATTTTATAGGCCTCACATAAATTGGATCCATTAGATACCCAGTTAGCAGTTAGAGCAAATAATAGGTTATTACTTAGCAGAGAAGTATCATTCCACAAATAAAGGGAACCACAAGACAAGTCACATGTCACAAAAGGCATAAGAGGACTTTTATACAAGAAAGTCAGGTAAGTCACTGGAGACCTTCTGCATAGGAGATGAGAGCCTGGTGCGCACAGTTACAATGACAAAGGGGAGATGGTATGGATGGTTCCACCTAAAAACCTATTCTATAATAGTGAAAATAATGCAATCATCTTGGATAGAATTAGAAAATATGAAAACTCCAATAAATCTGATACTGAGTATTTTACCTGCCTCTCCCAACATGCTGGCATCTGCCAGCATTGTAAGTGCTGTGGTCAAAGAAAAGCCTTTTGGACTTAGACTCTGGTACTGCTATTTTCTTGTAGCGTGGGGTAGGTCAAAATACATGTCCCATCTATGCCTCATCAATTCCCTCATCAATCAGATGGGAAGGGCATTATGCCAGTGTCACTGCAGGTATCAAATAAACTGAAATTTGGTAAGTGCTTATAGTATGTCTGCCAAATAGTAAGTCCTCAAGGTGTATGCATCTGTACATGCTCTTCTGGTGTATTGATAAATATGTTGAACAGAATTTATTGACAAATATGATAAACATGCTGGCCTGAAGGCAGAGTTATTCATTAAACTTGAAGAAATAGACTTTCAGTTTGGTATTGTTAGTGCAGCAAAAGTAATTTGACCATATCATTCACGCTAATTTAGATACTTCTGCTGGTCTTTGTCTTCCTACATATTCCTCTCCCCACCAATAAATAAATAAATAATAAAATTAGTATGCCTCATAAGAAGTAAAAATTAATTATCTGGTTTAGAGAAAATAAAAATAAATGTGGAGTTATTTGGGTAAAATATTCACTTTCCACCTGCTCCATTAGTTTCAAGATTGAAACTGCCAAAAATGCTCTTTCCTTTCGCCAAAGTTGTCAGATGCCCAAGTATCAGTTTAGTTTTTTGTTGTTGTTGTTTTATTTTTGAAGATTAAAGTGAGATCAAAAGTATGGCGTTTGGAGTGAGAAGCCCTTGCTCTGAATCCAATTTTCTCCACTTTCTGTGTGTGGCTTCATGCACATTCCTTCAAAAACATTTTTACAAGCCTCAGTTTATTCACATAAAACGTAAATCATGATACTTACCTTATTGAAATATTGTGAGAAATGAAACTGCGAGAATCAAATCAAACAATGTCTGCAAAGCACTGTACCTCACTCCTATTAAACACAATCATTTGAAACTTATCATATCATTATGACATTTACCTAAATATTCCAGTCCTTCAACACATAATATTTTTGCATAACAGTAATTTTCTCAATTGAGCAAACACTGAAAAACAACAGTTTTCTTGACAATGTCAGTGCTCCTCACAGTGTAGACTCTGGACCAGCAGCATCACCTGGACACTTGTTAAGAAATACGAATCCAGAACATCTGGGGGGCTTGGGCCCAGGAACCTGTAAACAATCTCTAGATAATCCTTTTGCGTGTTTAGCTTTGAGAAGCACTGATCAAGAGTAGCAGCATTACAGGTATGCTCATGGGATTGTCTCAGATAATTGTGTCATCTAGAGTAGGAGTTGTTACACTTTTATTTAAAAGGCCACATAGTGACTATTTTAGGCTTTGTGGGCCATATAGTCCCTGACACAAGTACTCATCTCTGCCACTGAAGTATCAAAGCAGCCACAGCTAATATGTTAACAACTGAGTATGGCTATGCTCCAATAAAACTTTATTTACCGAAATGGGTAGCAGGCTATAATTTGCTGACTCCAGCATCCTTTTAGACTTGTGCACTACACAATTTATATAACCGCGATGGGCAAAATGGTTGTATCCCTCCAACATTCACATGTTGAAATGCTAGCCCCCAGTGTGATGGTTGGAGGTAGGTCTTTGGAAGGTAATTAAGTTAAGATGAGGTCGTAAAGATGGGCCCCGCATGATGGGATTAGTGCCCTTACAAGAAGAGCACACACAGAGGAAAGGGCATGTAAGAACACAGGGAGAAGGTAACTGTCTACAAGCCAGGAAAAGGGTCCTCACCAAGAATCAAATCTGCCAGCACCTTGATCTTGAACTTCTCAGCCCCCAGAACTGTGAGGAATAAATCTTTGTTGTTTAAGCCTCCAGTCTATGATGTTTTGTTACAGCAGCCCAAGCTGACTAAGACCATAACCATACGCACTGGTCGTGTTTCTGTGGTCAAGCAGACACAGCAGTACGCAGACTCTAATAGATGAATTCAAGGAAGCATTTTTATTTTCCTGAGGCATTATTCCTTTGGTCTGTGACATGATCCTTTGGTTTGTGACATGATCTATTAGCAAATCATTAAACGGCTGTTCATTCTACCTTCTGATTAGCTGTGCACAGTTAACTGTGAGAGTGCTCGAAATCAAGGACGACTGGGTGACGATAGTGTGGGTTGTACAAAAATAGCCCCAACAGGGATTTTGGCAGTCTCAGTGACTTTGATTCACCAAATGCAATCAATACGTTTTCTGTTCCCTGGAAAATGATAACTTCTTGAATTATTTCTCTCCTTTTCTCAAGAAGAGTACAAGGCAGCATAAATAGCCCCAATTATAATAAAAAATCAAGATTTTCCTACCACCTTTTCACTCTGAAAAGGTAGCTGCCAAGGAGAGGGTAGAGGGCTTTCTCACTGAAACAGTAACTCAGCTTCAAGTGATACTGCTGACATTTTAGAGGAGAAAAATGCCAGTATTAATTTATCAAACTAAAATTCTCAGGGACATTTTAAAATATATCCCAGTTTCCCAGGATTTAATTTAGTTCCTGGAAATGAGTTATTCACTGGAAAATGACACTATTCCATTCACCACCTATGTGGACTGTAACCTGGCTGAGTGTGTGAACCATGCCAGACCCAGTCCCGGCTGCAGCCTTGCACAGAGCAGGTGCTCCAAAGTACATGTTAAGTAAATCTAACTTCCTTACTCAAAATGTTATAAGCCAACCTAAAATTTTATAAAGGTAAATAAATACAGAGACTCATTTGGAAGTTTTTTTCAGGACAATTTTTGATTAATTAATTATTGACTAATTATTTTACTATTCCAGGAGCATAAGATACAAATTAATTCTGACCTTAGATTTAGAAGCCAGTTAATTCAGTGCTTCAAGATTTTATTTATTCATGTGTTCTTTGTCTCAGCAAACATTTATTTGCAAAGATTAGAGAAAAGAAGTTCCGTTTTTAAAAACTGAATGATATACTAAGAAGGTCAACATAAAAACAAATACTTATAGAATATATTCTGAAAACAAAGGAAGTTTTACTATCTCTTTTCAGAAATGATACAAAAGTTTCAGAAAAGAGACTTACTGAATAATATATAGTCAGTGCCTGACATGTGTCAGGCATTATTTTAAGCACTGAGGATATCAGTGAACAACAACAACAAAAACTGGTAAAATTCTCACCCTCATACAGGTTACAATCTAGTGGCTGGGGAAGCAGACCACAGACAATGAATATAATAAAGAAACAAATCTTGTAGCATGTTAGAGGACATCTGCATTACTGAAAAATAGCACAAGGCAAAAGAGATCAGAAGTACATTTCTGTCAGGGTTGAAATAAATCATATTAAGGTAAGGTGTCATGAGTCAGGATGATGAGGGTAGAAACTGAATGACCACCCATTAATTAGTATAACTGATAATAAAACAATTGCTAGTGTAACCTTCTATGAAATTGTTTGTACTACCACTTACAGGACCTCCATAGAAGCATATTTTGAAGTTTATTCCAGTCACAGGATGCTATCAGTAACTAGAATCAATACATAGAGAAAAAAAATAATCTATCAAATGGTAGAGTGCTGGGATTGGTATTCTAATCGTTAATGCTAAAGTATGAGATAGAATAGATGAAATGGTGACTAACAGCTCTAATGAAGTTAAAGGTCAAAGTAGTTAATTAATATATAATTTTATGGCATCTGCAATTGGGTCACAATAGCCTGTATGGACCTACAATATCTGGTTCTTTTTACAGCCATGTGTAGCCTACACTGAAGATCAGCAAACGTTCTCTCAAGGGACAGATAATAAGTATCTTAGACTTGGCCAGCCGTACAGTCTCTGTTACAACTACTCAACTCCACCATTATCGTTATATCACAAATGTAGCCACAGACAACATGTAAACAAACAGACATGGATGTGTTCCAATAAAATTTTATACAGATACCAAAATTTGAATTTTGTACAATTTGCACTCATCATAAAGAATTTCTTTTGATTTTTTAAACTAGTTTAAAATGTAAAGGAAAAAGGGGGGGAGGCATTCTTAGCTCACAGACTGTACAAAAACTGCCAACCACAGGCCTACAACTTTTCATTCAATCAGTGTTAGAAAAACTATGGCAAATACAATTGGGATAATAAGTAGCAGAAGATGGAGTAAAACATACTTGTTAAGATGCTGAGCTGGAGTGGAAGCTCTGGGGATCACCATTTAACTTAGATGGAATTATCTGGCTCTGTTACCTTAAGGAGTCCTATTCCTTATTTACCAAATCTAGATGATTCCATCTAATCAATGTATGGTACTGTTGTGAAATGGGCCTTAGGTCTTTTGTGGAATAAATGTAATATAAATTGAAATTACTTGCTCCAGTCTGAACTCAGATCTCATACAACTTTACTTGTAACAACAAACCCCAAATACCTACTACACAATTAGGATGTACTGAGATCTAACACCAAGGTCATAAACCTTGCTGTCAATATGAACTACAGAACAGGATTATGCTGCTATCCCTAGCATATCTTGTTCCATGGATCAAAGTTTTGGGTCAATTAGTAACATTATATTATTTGACTAGGTAAGTCTATGTTTCGTCATTTGGAGGTTTTTCTATGTGCTGAGGTCACCCTAAACAAAATTACTAGTTTAAATAATGATTTTTTAGTCCCTAAGGGTAATTAATTTTCATATTGAACTAATAGATTAAGCTTCACATCTTATATATTTCTTTCTTTTCATAGGAAGTTCAATTTTAAGCGAGAGTAAAAACCTGGTTTGTCCAGTTATTCAATTCCTTATTTAGAGAACAAGTGATGATGCCACCTTGGGTACATACAACCTACAACAATGGAGACAGCAGTTTATGATTATAAATTGTAATTATAAATTGAGATTTGGAGGTGACATATGAAGAGGGTTTTAGAGGACATAAGTTAGCCAAGCGATACGTGGGAGCCGTGCATTCTGGGCAAGGGGAGCAGGTCTGATTCATGCAAGAGCAACAGCACCAGGATGGCTGGAGTGAAATGAACTGAGAGGAGGCCACAGCCGACAAGATCAGTAGGACTTCATCAGTGATGTTTGAGCTAATTACAGAAGAGTCTGTCAGATGAACAACAAGAAAAGCACATGGTGCTAATAATAAGCATGGTTATTTACACTTAACTCTGAGTCAGAAGCTTTACACATAGCATTGTCTTCGGTCTCTATAACAGCCTCGGCAGGTAGATATTTCTATGTTCATAATATATTGGAGGAGACTGAAGCTAAGGAAATAAGTTATTTGGACTTAAAAAACCATATAACTAGTAAAAGACAAAAACTGAGATAGGAACTCAAGAGTCATACGTTACTCCTGAATATATTTTACTCTCCTTAAAATACTAATTCTTTTAACAAATGCATCTTAGAAAGTTTAAAAGTTGGGACGCCTGGGTGGCTCAGTCGATTTGACATCTGACTCTTGGCTTCAGCTCAGGTTGCGATCTCAGGATCATGAGATCAAGCCCCGTGTTGGGCTCCACGCTTAGCATGGAGTCTGCTTAGGACTCTCTCTCCCTCTCCCTCTACCCTGCACATGCACACTCTCTCCTTCTCTCTCAAATAAATAAATAAAACTTTTTTTAAAAAGTTTAAAAGTAAGGTCTTATATTCAGTCTGCACTTATGATTACTGCTGGATAAAAAGACAATTCAACAAAGCCAACATACTTGTTTTCTTTAAGTAAGCAAACAAATCAGAAGTGACCAAAGAATTATCAGAGTGATATACAAAACAATCATGGAAAAATTAGATTTTTCAAATATCAAAGCATATGTACAAAAATATGTCACAGAGATACATGGTTTGTTTTTCTAACCTGTATTTGTTAAAATAAAAATAACATATGTAGGCTTTTTTTTTTTTTATAAAACTTAAAGCATTATAAACTTCTAGTATCACCATTAGGGAAAAAATATATATAAACTTGAAGTTTACATTTGAAGATGTATTTCCTGGAATGTCTTTTAACCTTTTTATATGTTATTGGAGAGTAAAATGTTTTTGTCCCCTGTTCTTTCTATCATACAATTTAAATTCCATCCTACTGATAATAAGCATATTATTTATTGATGACAATTTATTACCAAATTTACTAGATATATAGAAATGAGTTTTACAGAAAGGATTTATTGAAGTTACCTTAAGCAAGAATCTATTCTGATATCAATATATTGCCAAACTCCCATACTAATAAAACTTTGAGGAATATTATCAGATTGAATTAATTCTTTGAAAAGTTAACCTGAGAAAATCTCTTTCAAGAAGATCATTGGTTTTAACCTCAGCGTTTAACATATCAATAAATCTGAAGAACGCATTTTTATTCACATACCACTGCAATTACATAATTTCATCATCATTGTCACTTTTTTTTAATGCCTTATGGAAGTATTAAACATTATTTGAAGACTTGGAATAAAATGTGCTAACTTAAATAAGTAGCCACTTGAAATTATGGGAAGTCTAATGTTTACAGAATTACCACAAAATGTGGACACACATAAAGAATTGTTACCCTTCAAAAATCTTAAGATATTTATCAAAAATTTAAAACTTCACCTTCCATTTGTAACTCATTTTTATTACATTATATTGATCTATTTTTGTTCATAACAAGACTTTAATATATTTTAACTTTAATAATCAACTTACAATAAACTACAAATATCCAAATGTATAATTTGATAAGTTTTGAGATAGCAATATAATTATTTGAAAGCAGTACCTCACCAAGACACTGAAACAATCTATTACCCTCAAAAGGCTTTTTCATGTACTTTTTATATAAAATCACTCTGTCTGCCTCCTTGTCATATCACCCCCCTCTACTCCTTGTCCAAGGGAACCACTGCTACTTTGTCACCACAGATTAGTTGGCATTTTCTAGAACTTTATATACATAGAAGATGTATATAATATGCATATTCATGCTGAATATACTGCTTTTGTCAGGCTTCATTCAATCAGCATAAATACTTTGAGATTCACCCTATGTGATTCTTGTAACAATAGTAAGTTCCATTTTTGTTACTGAGTAGTATTCCACTGAACGTATGTATCACCAGTGGTGGTGAATACATTCACTTTTTTATGCTTATTTGGATTTTTTTTTTTTTTAGTTTTTAGCTATTACAAGTAAAGTTTCTATAAATGTTCATGTACAAGTCTTTGTATGGATGTATGTTTTCATGAATCTGTTCATTAGTGGACAAGTGAACATGCAAATGGGGGCCCTCTGAAAAGCTGGGACTCTCTCTGTGTCCAGTCTCATCACTGGTATTCTCTTCTCATCCCTACCTCCTTAACACAGGGATTCTGCTGGTTCACCTCCTTTCTCCCTCCCTGTGCCACAGCCTGGAAACTAAAAATGAAGTAAGTTGGGGCAATCATAGGACTCACTTCTTTTGTTTCCTAACTCTTAGGGGTCTATGTCCTTTCATCACCTGATATCCAATTTTGTTATATGATTTAAATAGCTGATTCATATATCTCTGGAACCAACGCAATGTTTGGCAGGGACTTAAAATATTAAGAAAATAAAATGAATAAACAAATTATATACAGAAGTTTACTAGCACAAGATCAAGTTATTCACTCACTAATACGTAGTACATTTGATTTTTCTCATCATATGAATTTTGAGCAAGATTTTTTCCTAGGCAATATGGCAAACTGAAAATATTGTTGCATGACTTTTGAATAGGTCATTTTTCCCTGAGACTGTTTTTGAATCCCTTTATATCTTCAATGACATTCACTTTTCTTCTGGGTATGTATCTATGGGTTCTAAGGTGATGTCAGCATCCATGAGATCATCACAAAGACAAAATAGTGTGTATTTGTCAGAGGAATCACATTAGATTTTTTCTTAAGATTTTATTTATTTGAAAGAGAGAGAGCGAGAAAGAGTGACTGAGTGAGCAAGAGAGCAGGAATGTGGGGGCGGGGGGGGGGGGCAGGAGGGAAAGGGAGAACAGACACCCTGCTGAGCAGAGAGCCCAAAGGCAGGGCTTGATCCTGGGACTTCAGAATCACGACCTGAGCCCAAAGGCAGACACTTAATTGACTGAGCCACCCAGACTGCCCAAGTTAGATTTTTTTGTTGATACTTATTTAGGAAATTATTTTTAAAAGACATTTTTTGTTTATCAGGGATATATTAGGAAAACGCAATTTTCTGTAGTTAGAGATATTAGAATTCAAATATCAGCTCTGCAATCGGGCTGCAGATTTTAGAGAAATGCTCTAACCTCTCTGCAATTCAATTGTATTACCTGCAAAATTCTACTAATAGCAACACCTCCTTCTCAGAGTTTTACGACTGGGTAGAGAATAGAACACACAGCAGGTATTCAATGAGTGTAGAATTTTATATATTGATTATCCTGAACAAAGGGTTTATAATGTTAACTCTTTCACTGGTTCTCTCTTTAAAGCTGTGACACTAGATGATTTAAATAACAAATTAAATCTTTTGCACTTTATCAAATTTTATTTTATTTTTTTAAAGATTTATTTATTTGAGGGGGGGTACATGCGAGTGGGGGGAAGGGCAGAGGGAGAGAATCCTAGAGCAGATTCCCCACTGAGCCTGGAGCCAGAGTGGGGGGAGCCTGGAGCCAGAGCGGTGTGGTTCTAGGTCCATGAATGAGATCATGACCTAAACTGAAACCAAGAGTTGGATCCTTAACCTACTAAGCCATACAGGCACCCCACATTTTATCAAATTTTAAATAGGATAGAAAAATATAGGTATCATACATAACACAAACATAAAATTGGCAGGAGACACAGAACTGGTTAAAGAGAAATGCAACTTGCTGGTTGAGTTTGAATTATCTGGATAATTATCATAATTATAATTTACGGCATAAAAGTCCAAATAAATTTTGTAGTTCCCTGGCTATGGACAATGAATCAATTAATGAATATCTAATGGGCCTGCTGTTTGAATGAGTCAATTAACATTCAACTAAAGTAATCAAAATATTTGTCATTATGCACCATATTAATTAGCAAAAGTGTATCTCCCAAATTATAAACTTCATTCCAGTGAAAACTGAATCATTAATCAAATTTTGTTTGTTTAAGATAAGAAAATATCAGGGGTGCCTGGGTGGCTTGGTCAGTTAAGTGTCTGACTTGATTTCAGCTCAGGTCATTATCTCAGGGTTGTGAGACTCAGACCCAAGTCGGTCTCCACGCTAGGTGTGGGCCCTGCTTAAGATTCTTTCTCTCCCTCTCCCTTTGTCCCTCCTCTGCACCCTCTCTCCCTCCCTCTCTTAAAAAAAAAAAAAAAAGATAAGAAAATATCAGAGAAGTAACTATCTTTATATTAACTCCACAATCCACTTAAATAAATAGAAAAGAATTAGGAAAATGTTCACTAGGATTAAAACAGGGTAGTAGCAATTCCATAACCATAACTTTAAGACATTTGCTATTAGTTAATGACACAGATAGAACTATACTGAAGGACATCCATAATGGCTGATACTTTCATTTCTGAGAAAGTCAGTTGCACAGTATTCCACTGAAAAATTATCAGAGAAATCAGAAAAACCTACTAATAGCCTATAACAAGGTTAAGAGCTCAATTTGAAGGTGTACTTTTCTACAATAACTCTTCATGGATTTAGGACAATTTACTTACATTCTTCATTCTTCTTATTCGTATGCTTTGCCTATTTCCTTGTTGGGTTGTTTACATTGTTCTTTATAATGTCGTAAGACTTCATTACATTTGTCATATATGTTATAAAAAAATTTTATAGTGTACTACTTATCTTTTAAATTCAGACATGCATGTAGTATTGTAGGCAATTTTAATCTTTTAATTAAACACTTAACTCATTAATATTCATTATTAATTACATAACAAATTGCCATTCTATTACTTTACTTCAGATGACATACTTTAATATTTGGTATCAGTTGTTGACTACCTTCTTATTTGAATTATTAGGTTTTCTTTAAATTGGAGATTTTTTAGGAACACTTTTTTTCATTTTAAGATTTTTAAGATTTACTTTGATCACTG
The DNA here is from genome assembly GCF_024610735.1 of Ursus americanus. Lineage (NCBI taxonomy): Eukaryota > Metazoa > Chordata > Mammalia > Carnivora > Ursidae > Ursus > Ursus americanus. Next base: position 23,447,232 of record NC_142150.1, on the reverse strand, counting down.
ATTTCTACTGTAGTTGCAGTTTGGTCAGTGACCATGATCTGAGTGCTTTCAGTTCTTTGATATTTGGAGAGGCTTCCCTTATAGCCCAATATGTGCTTAATTTTTGTACACACTGCTTGTGAACTTGATTTTTTTTTCACTCTTTGTTCAGTGAAGACTATTTTGATTCCCTTTTTTTAATTACTTTTAAAATGTTAAGATGAACTTCAATCTTACAAGCTATCATTCCCATTCCTACAACAAGAAAAAAGCTTAACAAACTGAAAATCAACTTTTGTTGGACGTATCAGAGAACTGAGATTACAGGGCAAATTTCACCTCAAAATCTATAGAGACAGGTGAACAGTTACACTGGGATCTACTTATCTGGAGCAAAACCTGCTAGAGCCATAAACCAGTAGAAATGGTAATTTTGATGAATTGGCTGAAGGCTAAATATGAACTAGTGTGAAAATAATAACTTCCTTCTGATGGAGACTTAGGGGCAATCCCATATTTTTGTGGGCTTTGTCTCATGGAACTCCACCAGGTTCTTGTATGGAAGGGCCAAGAAAGATTATCTCATGGCTCTGACAGTGAAGGGGAAGAAGTAAACATTGTGAAATACACCTAGAGCATTCACACGCAAAGTTGTATTCCCCAGGGAAAACACTCTATCAGAGCCTTATCTGATATCTGGAGCCTTATCTGGAAGGACATTTATCAAACTATAGTCTCTAGTTTTCCTGACTCACTTAAGGTGTCAAAAAAATAATAATAACAATTCATAAACATTATGAAGTTTGAAATGCAGGTAGATAGGTTCACTAAAGGACTCAGATTTAATCCTAAAATTGTACAATGCTTCCCCTCCTCAATGCCTTACAATAAGATTAATGGGGTTCCGGTATAATAATGTATTATTATTGAAATTGCTACATGACAGTTTTCTTCTGAGAAGAAGTACTTAGGGAAGCCATAGCCAAGAAGAGATAAAAACAAAAACACTAGAGAAAATAAAAAAGAACGGAACAACTAAGAATTATTGGACAGTTTCTAAATGTGTAACACATACATGATTGGAAAAGCAAAAGGAGGAGAGAATATTTGCAGTAATAAAGGACAAGTGCTTTCCACAATTAATGATGACATCTAACTACAGACCCAAGAAGCTCAGAAAACATCAAGCAGGATAAATGCCAAAAACTACACGTAGGTATATCATATTCCAACTGCAAAAACACAAAGACCAAGAGAAAATCTTAAAAGAAGTATGTGTACATGTGAAAGAGAGAGAAAGAGAGAGAGAGAGATCACCTCATGTATAGAGGAACAAGAATAAGAACTACAGGAGACTTCTCATTGAAAACTGTGCAAGCAAAATGAGAGTGGAGTGAAATATTTAAAGTGGCGGGGGAGGGGGGAATCAACCTATACTTCCATAACCAGGAAAAACATGCTTCAAATGTGAAGGAGGACATGAGATAAAAAAGTAGAGTAGAAAACTCCAAAAATGTTCACTCCCCAAAAGTAACAATTAAACTGGCAAAAACAGCCAGAATCAGCTAATTTGGAATTCTGTAATCTAATAAAAAAGCATCATGAATGGAATACTTCAGAAAAAAAATGCTGAATTTCAGTAAAAGGACTGTGACATGTTGACTTACCCTATGACCACTCTCCCCACTCCTTAGCTCTGCAGCAGTCTTGAGCCTGAATTTCTGGTGTGGGCTGCCAGTACCAGAGGAAGCAATATAACCTTCTTCTCAGAAGAACTGTGTTAGCATGTTTTAACCTATCTGGTGGCTCCATGAAGAACTGATGCAGGATTTGCCTGTTTTTCATCCACCTCAGAACTTGTCCAAGGCTGAGGAATATTTCCGGGTGTCATTTGCCATAAGCAAAGAAAAGCAAATGTATTAGACGTTGCTTTTGGCAGAGGTCATTAAGAAGATGTGAACACTGGTCATGAGCTAAACCTGGGGCACTTAGAGGCTACCCACTCCTTCCCTCATCCCTGGAATGCATATTCTGCTTTCTTCCCCATTCCCAGAAGCTTCCCAAAGGATAGAGTCCTGAGATAGAAATGTGATATTGAGACTACCTAGATGGTACATGCGACTGAATCCAGTGAAGGCTTCTATATGACTTTTTAAGATTTGGTGGGCAGGTGCAAAAGCTACTCTTCCTGAGGTCACCCAAGCCTCTTAAGTAAGTTCTCTTGCTCATTAAAACTGTCACCTACCAATCTGGAGTGGTCTGCTTCTTTCTTTGGTGTCTACCTACCCTCCATGTATAGAAGCAGGTTTCAGATTACACCCAGAAATCTCCCAAGGAGGTTGTGAACTAGCAGGTGCTATCCAGGACAAAGGATCACAGTCATGCAAATAATAGTTAGACTGAAAAGCCTGGGAAGGAAGAAGTAGTGGGAAGGAGACATTTGGGAAAATAAGGGATTTGAAAAGTTCCTTTACATTCCAAAAAATATAGGTCACATGCTTGCCCAAAACTAAATGTATGTTCCAAAAAGCCCCAAAAAATCCTAATTTCTCAACTTTTACTGACTTTCTGTGTCCACACAAGTAAGAAGTGAACACTAGGGCACAACACTAAAGGAATACCCCAACACAGTGCCAATTTGCAAAAACTGGGAAAATTTTGCTTTGTTTGTTTGGTTTGGTTCCAAATGTATAAGGAAATCTTTGCCATTCACTAACTGACCAATAAGTTAACACAATGAAGACTTCAGTGACTACACACAACAAACAATGAACACTTTACACAATTATTTCAGAAAATTCACTAAACCAACAAACAAAAACACAAAAATCAATAAGAGAAGAAAATCACAAATAAGTGGAAATCACACAACATACTTTTAAACAACCAATGGGTCATGGGTCAAAGATGAAATCGAAAGAGAAATTAGAAAAGACTCTGAGGAAAATAAAAACAAAAACATATCAAAACTCATTGGATTCAGTGAAAGAAATACACAGAAATTTATAACTATAAATGACTATATTGACAGAAAAAAGACCTCAAATCAATAACTCAATTTGCTATCTCCAGAAACTAGGAAAAGGAAAGCAGACTCCCAACACTAGCAAGCAGGAAGGTGGAAATTAAAGGAAAAAAGCATAGATAAATACAATAGAAAATAAAAAAAGCAAAAGCAAAAGTTAGTTCTTTGAAATGGTCAATACATTGATCAAACTTCAGCTAGACTCACAAAGAAAAACTGTTATTGATAAAAGAAGAATTCAAAGTAGTGACATTACTACCAACCTTAAAGAAATAAAAAAGGTTATAAGAAAAAAGCATGAACAACTGTATGCCAACATCTTCATGAACTAGGTGAAACAGACAGATTCAGAGAATCATACAATCTATCAAAACTAACTCAAGAAAATAGAAAATCTGAACAGAGCTAAAAGGAGTAAAGAGATTGAATCAGTAATCAGAAACATCCCAACAAAGAAAAGCCCAGAACTAGATGGATTCACTGGTGAACTGTACTAAACATTTAAAGAGGGAACTAATGACAGTCCCTTTCAAACTCTTCTAAAAAACAGAAGCAGAAGAAATACTTCACAATTCATACTCTGAGGTTAGTGTTACTGTGACACCAGGCCAGACAAGGTATCACAAGAAAAGAAAACTAGAGACCAATATTCTTTATGAATATAGATGAAAATATCCTTAGTAAAGAGATAGCAAAATGAATTCAACAGCATATTAAACAGCTCAGGCTTCAGAACCAAGTGGGATTTATCCCCGGAATGCAACATAAAAAAATTAATTAATGTAAAACACCATATTAATAGAACAGAGGGAAAAATCACCTGAAAAAGTATTTTATAAAATCATACACTCTTCTCATGAAAAAAAAAAAAAAAAACTCAATACACCAGGAACAGAAGGCAACTTCCTCAACATGATAAATTTCACTTATGAAAAATCCACAGCGAATACCTTATTTAGTGATCAAGGACTGAAAGGTTTCCACTTAGATCAACGAGATAAAAATGCTTTCTGTCCCCACTAATAAGCAACATTGTGCTGAAAGTCCTACCCAGACGAATTAAGCAAAAAAAGAGACACAGAAGCATCCATATGAAAAAAAAAAAAAAAAAAGTAAACATCCATATTGATAGATGACATGATTTTATATACAGAAAATCCTAAATAACCCCCCCAAAAACCAAGTCAAATTAGCAAACAAATTTAGAAAAGTTATAGGATACATAATTAACCTATGAAAATAAATTTTATTTCTATACACTATCAATGAATAATCTGAAAGTAAATTATGATTAGAATAGCATCAAAAACAATGAGTTTATGGAAGCATTATATACAATAGCTAAATTATGGAAATAGCCCCGGTGTCCAGCAAGTGATAAATGGATAAAGAAGAAATGGTACACACACACACACACACACACACACACACACACACACACACACTGGAATATTACTCAGCCATAAAAAAGAATGAAATCTTGCCATTTGCAGTGACTGGATGGAGCTAGAGAGTCAAACACAAATACCATATGATTTCACTCATTTGTGGAATTTAAGAAACAAAACAAATGAGAAAATGGAGAAAAAAGAGAGACAGAGAGGTAAACCAAGAAACAGACTCTTAACTATACAAAACAAACTGATGGTTACCCGAGGGGAGGTAGGTGGAGGAACAGTGAAATAGGTGATGGGGATTAAGGAATGTACTTGTGATGAGCCCTGGGTGATGTACGGAAGTGCTGCATCATTATACTGTACACTTGAAACTATTACACTGTATGTTAACTAACTGCAACTTAAATAAAAACTTAGAAAAAATAAGAAATTTAGGGAAAATATTAACCAAAAGAACTGTAAGACTTATATACTGGAAATTACAAAACACTGTTGAAAAAAAAATCTAAATAAATTTTTAAAAAGGCTATAATCTCTCTGTCAATGGACAGATTAAATAATCCCTAACATAATCCCAAATGCCTTTTATTGCACACTCGGAGTAGATGATCCTAAAATTTCTATGGAATCACAAAAGACTCAGAACATCTGTCTAAAACAATCCTGAAGAACAAATGTGTAGGACTCACAATTCCAGACTTCAAAACTCAATAAAACTTACTTACAAATCTGTAATAATCAAGAGAATGTGGTCCAAGCGTAAGGACAGATGTAAAGATAAATGTATTTGAGAGTCCAGAAATAAACTACTATAGCCAATTGCTTATCAACAAGTGTGTTAAGACAATTTAACGTGGAAAAAGGTCTCTCAACAAATGGTGCTGGAATAATTAGATAGCCACATGCAAAAGAATAAAATTAGATCCTTACTATATACTACATACAAAAAGGAATGTAAAATGGATCAAAGACCTAAATTTAAGAGCTAAAACTATAAACACCTCAGAAGAAAACACACCCTTGTTGAGACACACATTTTTATGTGGTCTGTCTTTACTGCCTCAGACCACTGTTTCACTGGGATTTTAGCTCTCCAGGGCTCCAGCTTTATGAGGAATCTCAGTTCAATACTTTTTCTAAACTGTCCAAAGTTTTTTTTGTTTTTGTTTTAATAGCATTAAAACATAAGCCTGTGTGTCAACTCACTGAGATCGGCAAAGCTCAGCTTCAGCATTCTCTTTGGCATTCTCTTGGTTTTGGTCCCTGGAATTTGTATTTCTGTTTTTCTACGATCAGCTAAGCACTGAAAAATATATTTCTAATTTTTCATTCAGTATTTACATAGGTTTTAAGGGGAATGATGTTTCCTCATACATAAACTTCCATGTATCCTTTGTAGCTAAATTTATTGTTTTTATGGTTTCTGGTAATTTTTTTTTAAGATTTATTTACTTGAGAAAGAGTGAGACAGCAAGTGGGGGGGAGGAGCAGAGGGAAAAGGAGAGACTCTCAAGCGACTCCCCACTGAGCCTGGAGTCCAAGGGTCAGGCTTGATCTCATGACCCTTAGATCATGACCTGAGCTGAAATCAAGAGTCAGATACTTAACCAACTGAGCCACCCAGGTGCCCCTATGGTTTCTGGTTTTATTTTTATTTTTTAAGATTTCATTTATTTGTTTGAGAGGAAGAGAGAGAGAGCACAAGCAGGTAGTGGGGGGAGAGGCAGAGGTTAGAAGCCAACTTCCCCCGCTGAGCAGGGAGCCTGATGCAGGGCTCGATCCCAGGACCTGGGGATCATGACCTGAGCGAAAGGCAGAAGCTTAACTGACTGAACCACCCAGGAGCCCCATCGTTTCCGGTTTTAATGTCAGGATGAGAAAGTTCCTCCTTACACCACATTTTTTAAAAGTCACTAATTTCATTTCAATTTAAAATTTTAAATGATTAGTTATATTATTAATTCATATTAATACTATTAATTCACTTCAGTATGTATTTTGAGTAATATATTAAATATGATGTATTAGTATGTATACATATATATTTTATTCACTTTTTTCAAATGTTAGCCAGATTCTAGTATGTATTGAATATGAATTCATTCTCCAATAATTTTACTACTGAGTCTCTTTTCATTATTACTTTATGTACTGTCCTGAGGTAGTTTAGAAGTTTTATTCCAGGGACACCTGGGGGACTCAGTCGTTAAGCGTCTGCCTTCAGCTCAGGTCATGATCCCAGGGTCCTGGCATTGAGTCACATGTCAGGCTCCTCACTCAGCGGGAGCCTGCTTTTCCCTCTGCCTCTGTCTGCCACTCCCTCTGCTTGTGTGCTCTCTCTCTCTCTCTATGACAAAGGAATAAATAAAAATCTTTTAAAAAAAGTTTTTTTTCAGAACAACATATTCATTCATTCATTCATTCATTCATCCATTCATTCTCTTTCTCTCTTTCCCTCCTCCTCCCTTTTAAAAAAGAGTAAAGATTTGGGAGGAATTTGAGGTATAAAATCCAACTTTGAAGAGTTTGGTGGGAGTGCACTATATCTACAGATTAACATGAGTATTGTTGAATTTCTCATTAATAAACAATTTCCTTAACATCTCTGTGACTTAACCACCTCATCTATAAATTGGGATTAATGATGCACCTGCTTCATAATGATAATACCCTCCTCATGAGACAATTTTGAATATTAAGTTAGCAAACATATAGAAAGAACCTAGACAAGCACTGGGTATCAGCACTGGTTGGAAAGAATCAGTAAAAAGGAGAAGTTGGAAACATAAGAGAGGGATAATTGATAGAGCAGTATTTCAGAGAAGGCAGTAAGTGACAGGATTCCCCAGGCCTGGTGGAGGGCTATTGCCTTTCTAGCTGTGTCAGATTAGAAAGCTAAAAAGTATTTAGATTAGATAGTGGGGATTTAGATAAATTTTAAGGATCTAAAGTAGGAAATTTAATTAATCTTCCCCCCCCTTAGGGAAATAAGAAGGTCGACTGCCAAAATAGACATAGAATATAGTTTATGGTAAGAGGTGTTAGCAGAGGCTTGAAATAGTAGCTGTGGAAAATGGGGAAAAATATATAAGAAAGCATAACAATTTCTGACAGCATTAAAGTCTCAAGAATGGATACTGTGGTAGATGACATTATATTTCCCAATTCTTCACTCTAAGCTCAGCATCTCCACTCTTACTGGTTAGTGTCTATAGACTCTTCATTAATATTTTTAATATCACACTGCATTAACCTGGTAAATATTGCTAATGGAATACTTCCTTACGTGAACATATGTGTATTAAACATTAGCCTACCCTACAAAACTGTGTGTTCACTATCTCCTAGTCCTTTTATCCCAACTGTTGAACAGAAGGTAATTTTTTTTAATTTATGAAAAATGAAAAGAACAAGGCCATGAGAAGCTAAAAGTTATCCTTAACTACTGGCAGAATAAATTAATGATGCACCAAATAAAATACAGTAAACTCTACACACATAAATTTAGAAATAGATACACCTGATTTTGATGTTTTTAATCATCTAACAGGTATAGAAGAGTATATACAAACTTACAGAACTACCCAATAAAAATTACTTCCCTAATTTGCATTCCTATTGCAGGACTGGTTGATGGTCAGTTTTAATTTGGAAACAAATGGTTTTGTCTATGCCCTAGATTCCTTCTGATGTTGTATAAAAGTTCCAGAGAGCAGCACCTTTTCCAGGTGGCAGAAAGAACATGGATTGCCCTGTTCTCCTCTGTCCTATCAAGCCTGGAGTTTAGGTCAGAACTATTGACTGAGTCAGGTACGTTCCGTCATCTTTATGTAATAATTTGGAAAGCTGCCTGTGTGATAGAGTTCATGGCAAACTCTAAGACAGTAATCACTAAAACATATAAATGTATCAAATGAACCCTTTGTACCCCTTAAATTTATACAATGTTACATGTCCATTATATCTCAATAAGGAAGAAAGAAAAGAAAGTTGTCTAGTTAAGAGAAATGTAGAGGCAACCCCAGCTTCTGAAAACCTTCAGGAAAACCATTTGAACAATCTTTTACAAAGCAGATTACTGACAATTCCAATCCACCAAAATCAGTGCAATGCATATTTCTCAAACTCAAATACACTTTAGTGTCCTTCAGCTGTCCGAAAATGGCCACTCCAAATGATTGCTTTGTGTATAATTCCAGTTTTATTATCTAGACATATTAAAGAGTTTACAGATTTACATATTGAAGCTTCAGCCTCAGGCTGCAGTGACTTATTGCTATGTCATGGCTCATATCCTTTCTTTAATACTGTGTTTCCTAGAGATACAACCGATCGAGTCACACGCCGTATGTCACTGCTGTCACTATTCAAAGGACTCAGAATCCAGGGGTCAGGTTTGTTCTTCAAGGACTTCTGCTATGAGTAGAGTCCCATGCCATCATCAATCACTTTCCTTTCTATAGGTATTTTTTTCTATTATAATTTTGTAATGTAATTAACATAGTTTTCCTGAATCATAGGTTTATTATTCACTTCAACCTCAGTTCGCAGAATTTAAAAGTTGGTAGGAGAGAAACTGTAGAACCTAGATATTGGAAAAACTGCAGAATAAGAGATTGTTTTTAAAAATTAGATTTCAGGGAGCGTAGGTGGCTCAGTCAGTTAAGTGTCTGCCTTCGCCTCAGGTCTTGATCTCAGGGTCCTGGGATGAGCCCCACAATGGGCTCCCTGCTCATCGAGAAGCCTGCCTCTCCCTCTCCCTCTGCAGCTCCCCCTGCTTATGCTGTTGCACACTTTCTCTATCTCTCTGTCAAATAAAGAAAAATTTTTTAAAAAATAAAAATAAAATAAAAATTAGAACTCACATACACATACTCCTTTAACAATGATGCATTATAATTTCTTCAAACTGTACTTGCATTTTCAGTTGGTTTATCATTCTCTTGCTACTGGAAGCAGGGTTGTAGTGTGTGTGTGTGTGTGTGTGTGTGTGTGTGTGTGTGTGTGTGTCAGGGGTACGGTGTGTATATAAAGAAAAAGGAGAGAGTTCTTAAGAAATTCAGAGTACAGAACAGAATGGATCGAGGATGAATATATGAATATTCGAGGAAAATTATGTTTACAGATGCAGGATTAAAAACAATTACTAGAAAAGCAAAGATACCTAAACACAGGACACCTATTTTGAAGTAATGGCACATGGAAGGCATGACCATGTTCACAGACAGGGACTGAAGGGCAAGAAGGAAAAATACTATGTAAAGAGAATGAGATTTGTAGTAGGAGGATTCTGTCTATACCGATCTACCAAAAAAAAAAAAAAAAAAAAAATCTATTGCTAACAATCTGAGGACCCCTCTCCCCAAGTTCTCTGTCCCTGAGATGGGCAGCTGATTGAACTTCAAATGGTGAATAATGGCAGAAGAACCAAGTCAGAGATGGGGCAACAGCAATAAGATTCTTTTCTATCAGAATTTGAACAAGGAATTAGGTTTTGATTTTAGAAGCTGTGACTGGTGGAGCTACTTTCTGCCACATTATATATTTAAGAAGTTAAAGTGGGTCAACAGAGAAAAGCATGAAAACAGAGCACACAGAAAGAAAGAAAAATTAAATCTACCCTATAAAAGAGAAAGGAAGTCCCTTGTTCCAGCTCAATTCTGCATTCTCCTACATTTGTTTTTTGTGAAAAATCCCTTGTGTTTTTATAATAAAGGATCATGTAATAAACTACAGAAGAGTACCTATACTACTACTATTTGGTAGCTAAGAAACAAATAAATGTGTCCCGCTGCATTTTTTTCCTGAAAGAAACTCAAGGAGCTATTAAAATATGTTGCCTATTGAAGGAAAGAACAAAATGGGGAGGGGGGAGGATTACAAACATCACTTTTGTTTTTCTATAAATATATACAAAAACAGGAAGTATCTGTGGGTTAGGATTATAGACCATCTATGTATCTTAAAGACAAACACAGATTTCTTTTTTAAATGTGAAGTTGATCTGTCTTAAAACAACTAGTTAATGTCTAACTAGGAAAAATAGATAAATACATATCAGTTCTACACTTTTATCTGTTGGGTCTACTCAACATTAATGAAACTCTAGTCTTCTGATGTGAGAAAAACAATTAGTTTGCAAATCAAGTATGAACCACCTGGGTTTCCAAACTTTGCAAATTGTTCCCATCCACATGAGCTTTGATTGAGATGCTGCAGCAATAAGGTTAATGTTATCATCATTTTCTCAGCATTTACAAAAGCTGATTACTCAAAATGTGTTTAAAAAGTGATGAAGAAATATTGGTTGAACAATTTTTTTAATGTTTTATTTGGCTTATACCACACACATCAATCACCTGAAATAACTACCCTAAAAATGAAAGAGCTGGTGACTTAGCAATTATCAGAGAGGTAAGTGACATAACGTTGATATTAATTAAATAGAGCTAATTTTCCTTTTGGAAATTTTTTATTTAAATTCCAGTTAGTTAACATACAGTGTAATATTAGTCTCAGGTGTACGATAATGATTCAATACTTCCACACATCACCTGGTTCTCATCACCACAATTGCCCTCCTCAATCCCCATCACCTATTTTCCCCATCCCCCCATCCACCTCCCCTCTCGTGATTATCAGTTTGTTCTCTATAGCTAAGAGTCTGTCTCTTGGTTTGCCTCCATCTCTCTTTTCTTTTTCATTTGCTCATTCGTTTTGTTTCTTAAAATCCACATATGAGTGAAATCATATGGTTTTTGTCTTTCTCTGACGGACTTATTTTGCTTAGCATAATACTCTCTAGCTCCATCCATGAAATGGCAAGATTTCATTCTTTTTTATGGCTGATTAATACTCCATCACACACACACACACACACACACACACACACACACACCCCACATCTTCTTTATCCATTCATCAGTTGATGGACATTTGGGAAACAGAACCAACGTTCAGTTGCTTTCATTTGAGTAAGAGGGGAGGCTGGGCTGGTGTAGGTGAGCCACAGAAAGTGGGTGGCATGTGTAGCCTCAGGTTCCATTCTTTCCCCTTTGGTAGATATCACTATTAATTATGGCACTTGATTTCAATGCATCTAGATGATGCCTCAGATTCCTTTTCAACATTTTGTGAGAAAAATCTAATTTGTCATCCCTATAGTTAGGCTATAATTTTTATGAAACTACAGTTTGGGTGTCCAAGCAGAAGGTAGTAACTGTTTGACACCAACTCAAAATAAAAAACGAAGTATGTTCTGATCATTTTTCTCTTGGACACGTATTTCAGGAGACAATCGCAGTTTCCATTATTAAATCAAATAAAGACTAATAACGTAAATGTTTGGAAAGTACTACCACTTAATATGCACCCCACTAAGTTCTAAGCACTGTGCTAAGACCTTTACCATACTTACCTTGTTTAATTGTAACAATAATTCTATGGGATAGGAACTGGCACATCCACTTTTACAGAGGAGGAAACCAAGATGTGAAATAACATGCTCAAGATTATTGAAAAATTCACTAACAACCAATATTTCATGGCAAGGTGCTCTGACTCCAATGCCTATTATCTCAACAATTACTCTAAACTGCCTCCTCCCCTCAATCTAGGATTCAGAGGCTGACTGTCCTTTGCAGGAAGAGTTGTACAGCAATGACCTCATTGTGTAGTACTTGAAAGGAGTACTTACTCATTAATTACGGAAAATTTCCTTTTAGCTACAGCAGGCCCTATTGTAATGAAAAGTACAGCACTCTTCTCCAATTTAATTGGGATGCTTTCAGTTCTAATGGCAAAGAGGAGGCAGCTCTGAGTCATTCCGTATTACCACACTCAGTCTTTGGAACAATCATCAAACTGGGAGGGCCACATCTTTTACTCCAAACCACCAGAGCAAAAATAGTACCTCCTTTTCCTTTCAACTTGAGCAGATTAGATTATTATCAAGAGTGGCTATTGACTTGAGAACAGTGGTTACAGCCTGGGCTACCTGTTATTTTTATCACTTTCAAAGCCTAATGAAAACTGTATAAATATCTGTACTAAGGCTTTATTAGATTAACAAAGATGTCAGGTGCCCTTGATTTTAATAAGGATTATATTAAATCTGTATGCTTACTGAAAAATGTAACCCCAAAGTTGTATATATTTCCTTCAAATAAATCTGGGGTCTAGGCATCTTCTGACAGCACTCACACCCCTGCTTTCAGTCTGCATCCCATATGATACTGTTACTGTTCACTCGTGCTGTAGATATCACAGGAAATGAATCATAAAGTTGTATAATGGCTTTCATATGAAGGTCAATTTATTACTACATTGGAGTGACTATATTGGCAGAGTTACACAGTGAAACCCAAGTGCTGGGCTCTGGAACTTCTAGTCACCCACAAGTCAGCACTTAGATTGCAACACTACTATTTATTTCTTCCCCTATTCCCACTTGTGAACAAAAAATTGCCTAAGCAGGGGATGCCAGCATTTAATGAGTATGTGTTATGTGATAGAAACTGTAATGCTTTATAGCTATTCTCTCGTTTATCCTTTATAACAATCCAATAAAGCAGGTGCCATTATTATCCCTGGATGGGAGAAACAAATAACTGAGGTAGAGTCACATAATAAATAGCTTAGTTGGGATTCATACCTGTCAGGTACGCTGCTCTAAATGTCACAGACAGTGAGCCTTTTCCAGTTGTTACAGATCTACTTTCCCTGCATCTAACAGTCTCCCTGTACAAGTGTTAGTTTAGATATTAATCCTAACACCTTCATTTTATCAGGGGGGCAGAATCTGGCTCTTGAATCTGGACTATGACTTTCCATACTAGAATCATCTCTCCTTGTTTCAAATAAGGAACATTGTATCTTATGTCAGTGGAATCCTGATACTTTATTGATACTTCTATTTCGTCCTATGAGGAAGGACCATTTGGGTACACAAAATTTGCAAAAGCCCAGAGCATTAAATGGGATTTACACTTTTCAACAGAGTTTTGATTATAAAAAATTAGAACAAATTAAAGGCTCTAGGTAAGAAAAAATAGGAAGAGTCAGTTTCTACAACCAGCCATTATAACACTCTAACTTATATGGCTTTACATCTTCCCAGGATTACTTTGTAGTACAGCACATGAGATTTTAGCCGAATTCTCTTAGCTGGTTCCATCATTCCCTTGATAGTGTGGTACAGGGGATAAACTGTGAGATGAGAAAGACATGGGTCTGAATCCTGACTTTATTATGTAAAAGCTTTGTGAGCTCAAGGAAGTTATAACTCCCTGGACTATCTGGTAACTGCCTCCCTCCCACCAAACAAAACAAAACAAAACAAAAAATGAACTCTGATAGATTACCAAAAATATGATATAAAACCAGGTAAATCAGTAACCACTGATGATTTTCCAATATGCTTTCAATAACACCCAACAAGTACACACAAAACAACCATCATTACACTTCATAATTCCCTCTCTTATCTCATTCACCACATACTAGTTCACTACCACTAGACTTATATATGCCATCTGTTCCTAATTTTCTTCTATGAAACTCTTTTGCATTTGTCTTTAGACCATGACTTCAAATGTTATCTCTCAAAAGCCCTTAATAGGTAAAAAATGGTGAAATTAGTTTATTAAAATAAAGAATATTTTCCAAGTTGCAGGGAAAAAAAACACAGCAGCAAATATCAAATATCAAAATATGATTGGGAAAATTCTTACAAACATTGAAACTGAATAACTTGCTTCCAAATTACAATTTGAGCAAATTGAAAAAAAAAAACACATTTCTCTTAGAAGTACACCTGCAGCCCTGTATACATATAGTGTGTTTGGTGTGTGTGTATATACATATGTATACATATACATATGTGTGTGTATATATGTGTGTGTGTGTATATATATATATATACACATAAATGTGTGTATATATATTATACACATATTATATAATATGTATACTATATATATTTTTATATATATGTATATATGTGAAGAAACACAGTTGCTTACAGCCGAAACTGAAAACATGGTCTCTATTTTATGGACTGCTAGGGACAGCATATTGAAGATAAAAAAATAAACTCTTGAATTATTGTGTCCCATGTGGAAATTATTCCACAATTGCAAGGGACATTTTTAAGAAATTAAAACTTCAATATGATATTTGTTGAGCAGATTAGTAAATAAATGCTTGAATCCTACAGTAAAAAAAAAAAATTAAAACTTCACATAAATGGAGGTAAAGGTGAGGAAGGTGACAATTCAGTTGGACAAGAGATTCTTATGTTGTTGAAGAATAAAACAAAAGGATGTATCAAAATTTATAAACTGACTTTGCTTACCATTATATTCCACAGGTCCTCCTGTTTGGAAAAATTAATTTGAGATATAACCTATCACAAGATGATAATAAATTCTATTTCTCTGGTGACATAATATGGAAGAGAAATCTAATTCCATAACTCTATTCATATTCCTGCTCCTGATTCTAACATCATAGAGCATTTTTACGTTTTGGAGAGAATCTTACATTTTAACAGAACCATCTTCAACATTTACCCCAGGCAATTCTTATTTTTTTCTGTTTTCTGTTTGTTTTGCTTGAGAAATTCACAGGTATTTTTCTAAGAATATTGTGCACTATTATGATAATATGAATGAAACAAAGCAAAGAAAAACTCTGTCACACAACTGTTAATATATATATATATTTGAATTGACCCACTTCATATACCTATAGTAAGGATTATATGGTTTATTCAAGTAAAAGTGCTTAGATTATCTTACACCTATATAAATGCAAAATTTTTCAATGTCGGTGTTTTTATTTTTACACAGGTAAAATGAAATTTATTTTTAAAGGCAAAACCAGTAAAGTTTTCTTTTTAGACTCAATTAAAATAATTTTATAGGCATATTAAAATGTCATGGATCTCCTTAAAGATGATGGAAAGAAATTAACTGATGGGGATTAGGTGACATCTCTGACCAACCCAGATTCATTTGCCATGAAATAAGGAACAGTTGTCTTTTGTATGTTTAGTTCTCACATCTAGAGTTGGGATCAAATTGTGATGTGCATTGAAAGACTATTCTACCTCTGTCAAAAGTCATTTAGTTTTTCTCCTCAGAGGATATACCAATCAAAATTCTTTATTCTCAATTCATACATCTTCATACTATTGACTTTCCCTTAGAATATGAATATGGTCTCTCTTCAGTCTCAATATTTTTATCAAGTTTTATCTTCATGAGGATCTTAACTAAGTACTTACAGTCTGCTGTCATGGTACCATGGCAGGAACATATTAAAAAGTTTAAGGCTTTTGCTTTGCCAGTTTTTAAATGCATTTTCAATTATCTTGATTGTATTAGTTTTCTCTTGCTGCCATCATAAATTATCAAAAACTTAGCAGCAGCTTACAATAATACAAATTCCTGATTTCATAATTCCTCAGGTCAAAATATTGGCACGGGTCTCAATGGGGGCAAGATCAAGGTGGTAGCAGGGCTGGATATCTTTCTGGAGACTCTAGGGGAGAATCTAATCCCTTGCTCATTTCGTGGGGTTGCAGAATTGAAATCCCTGTTGTCTTGCTGGCTGCCAGCCAAAGTCCATATCCAGACTTTCGAGGTCTTCTATGTGCCATGACTAGTGGCCCCTTCCCCTGTTTTCAAAGCTAGCAAAAGCTGATTAAGTCCCTTTCATGCTTCAAATCACACCTGCTTCTCCCTCCATCTGATCTGACACAAGTCACAGGTTCTCAGACTACAGCATGGACATCTTCGAGAAGTCTAACAGAGTGATTAAATATCTTCCAGATTCTCTAGACAGAAAGAATCTGTGGTCTGAATACTAGAGACACTTTTATCCATAAAAGCTAAGCAAAATGATGCATCATGAAAATCTAAGAAAAGTGAACTGTGGATTTCTTCAACTTTTTAAATCTATATTTAGAGCCCCGTCTGAATTTGTCAACATTTGAAAATCAGTTAAGCCATATGCAGAATGCTTCACTTATCAAAAGGTTGTGTGTGCAATGTAATCAGAGACAAGGCTGTCTAATTCTTCTTTTAAAAAAAAAAAAGATTATTTATTTATTTGAGAGAGAGAGAGAGAAAGAGCACAAGCAGGGGGCAGAGCCAGAGGGAGAAGCAGACTTCCCGCTGAACAGGGAGCTGGATGCGGGGCTAGATCCCAGGACCCCGGGATCATGACCTGAGCCGAAGGCAGACACTTAACCAGCTGAGCCACCCAGGCATCCCTGTCTAATCCTTCTAATAGCTATTTCAAGGGATGGTTTATATCAAAGAAACTAGTTATTGAGTGCTCGTATTATACAAAGTAGTCTTCTAAGTGCTTTATCTTCAATCCTCACTGCCATTCTAGAGGTAATCTCTACTACTGTATTTTTAATACCATTCAAAAGATGAGGAAACTGAAGGGCAGAAAGTTCACAGAGTCAATAATAAGCTTAGCTAATATTTGAGTACAGGAAAAATGACCTCTAGACCTGCTCTGGCCAAAAGCACTTTCAAGTGATGACAGAGATGTTCACAGCAGCATTCTCCCATAAGGTAACGACCCTCTACAAGTGGCAACTGAACACTTACAACGTAGCCAGTGTGACTGAGGAACTGAACTCTTTTGACCGTATTTAATTTTAATTAATTTAAACTTAAAAAGCCTCATGTAGCTAGTGGCTACCATACTGGCTACTGTAATTCTAGGGGTCATCCTCTTAATCACTTCACAGAACAGCCTCAAGAAAGCACTTCCTACTGCTTTTACAAACGTATGCACCACAACTCAAGTTATGCTTTGCATTTCTGCGTTTGGAAACAGAACAATTCTAGCATTGTAAAGAGCTTGACTTAACAGTTTATCTCTTGTAATGATCTGTGGAAACTAAATAGGAAAGAAATCTGCTTGACAGACCATTTTATCTTGTCTTCCACTTTTGTGTAGGTGAGAGAAATCACTTGTGGTTAATACACAGTGTTTTGTAATAGAACATCGTGATATAAATTTAGCATTGGTTTTTCCTGCAAATGTAAACGGCCTTTCTTTTCTTTTGTTTTTGGCTTTATTGTGGAAAATCTCAAACATATAGAAGAGCAAAGAGAATAATATACTGAAACACCGTGTCCTCATTATTCAGCTTTAAAACTTATCAGTTCATGGTTACTTTAATGTCTTTTTTACTCCCCCTCACGAGACGAAGAATATGATGTGTTTCAGTTGATTGCAATTATTATCCCAATTGATGATGAAATGGTCCCAATTTTGGCTAGTGGGAGACTATTCAATTAGCTGATGAATCCTTTGATTATCTGCATTTTATTCTACCAACTGCGTCTTTAGGTTCATTTATTTCATTTAACTTTTGATTTTTGTGATTTTTAATGTAAGTTAATTTTAAAATGAGGTAATAATTTCACAGCATTCTGAAGTAGAATAGAAAAAGGCAGATATAGTAAAAAAAACAATCTGTATCCCAGTTCCCCCTACCCTAGTTTTCTTTCCCCTTTGGGTAACAATTTTTGTATTGCTAGTCTGACCTGTCCATTAAAAATATATAAACAAATACAGAGATGTATTCATTTCTTCCATAGTTGGATAAAAACATAGGTTAGCGCACACATCCTCTTCTCTTTGCTGTATTTAACACCAGTTCCTGGTAATCATTCTGTAGAAATCCATAGAGATGTCCCTCATTCCTTTTGTTATAGAACGTGGTACTTCATTGAGTGGATGAGCTATT
Source organism: Ursus americanus (assembly GCF_024610735.1). Lineage (NCBI taxonomy): Eukaryota > Metazoa > Chordata > Mammalia > Carnivora > Ursidae > Ursus > Ursus americanus. Next base: position 23,429,054 of record NC_142150.1, on the reverse strand, counting down.
TTTTATTCAACAAAGTCCTTATGGATATATATTTGGTTTTAGACTGTTACTATTACAAACAGTATTGCAATTAATGGTGGTGTTCATAAATCTTTGCAGATTTTTGCCACTATGAGACTTTCTTTCTTACCCATATAGTCATAGGAACACATGGAAAAACTCTAGTGCCTAACTCTTTGAAAAAAATAAGCTTTTCTGAAGAAGGTGATTATGTGAGAACCTAAGTTTAAGCAGCATGTGGGAATATGATGACTCACTCCATCGTTACACACACACCACACATACACATAAAAATACAAAGGCCGTGGGTGACTTCTAACACTTTTAACATTACTTGATCTGCTTCCTCAATTGCAAAGCTAGGATGTCATACCAGAAGACAGTCACTAGCCTGCTTTCCAGAAAAGTTCCAGGACCACATCACTGTTCTGTTACTTCCTAGCATGGCAATGCAGAGGTAAGGAAGCAATCTCTATCAGCACCTCCACCTGTCTCTAAATCATCACCGAAAGGAGACTGTCAGCCTCTGTTGTTCAATTCCAGATACCGACTGGGCCCTGTTTGCTTGAGCACAGGGTCACTGCACTTTCAAAGATCTCATACACGAAGGAGGCTCTCTGCATCTTTCTCTGGTGCTCATCTCCACTCGCCTGTGGCAGGAAACTAAGCACGTTCAGCACATAGTGTTTCTTTCTTTTTCTCCTTCTCTTTCTCTGTCCCTCTGTACCATCTATCTATTGTTTCCCTCCACAGATCAAAAGGCCGCGTCTGTTCCCACAGGGAAGGAAGCCTCCTTCTTCTGCCACTTGGCAGGGAGTATGTAGCCCTGGGGACAAATGTGACCTCATTTATACTGCACTTCTTTGCATACCCTCCTATGTTAGCAAATGCCATGAATTGTTCTTTTATCTGAAGATTTTTAGGGCTAAATAGCTTAAGAAACATGGTTGTTCTACATGGTCTTACAAAACATACCAGATTTTCTGTAATGTATGGCTAGGGGCCCAAATCTAGGTGGTGATGTATCACTACTTTACAGTTTTGCTCCACTAATCTTCATTGTGTTGGTCTTCCTCGCAAATCTAAATACATTTATTTCTCATGCTTCGGTAGTAGAAACACTTGCACAAAGACCAGAGATCACAGGAGAATTCAATGTTTAACTATTTGAATAGTACCACTCTGCTTTTACTATCCACTGCAAAATGCCAAGCAAAGAATTTGAGTATTAGATACAGGAGAGTCTCTCTTCCAATCAGTAAAGAACAAAATGATTGATGTCTATTATGTGATTCAATTCCACAGCAAAGTATGGCTGTCACTAATAAATATAAGGGAGACGTAAGTTCATTTTACAGGAGAAGGTTGAAGTGTCTACTTGGCATTTGAGTTATAAATTAGCCTCCTTTCACCTCCAGCTGTATAACATATTCTTAAAATCTTATAATTCAGAACAGAAATATATCCTAGAGGATCAACTAATATTTCATAATGATTGATTGATAACTAACAAAAAAGCATTCTCAGGGCTGTGAAAATTTGTGACTTTATAATTCCTACTGCATTGAAATGTCTGCATATTAAAATAAAATGTGATATTTTTTATAATGGCACCCTAGAAAAAGTGTATCAACATCAGTCATCAGTTATGTGTTATGAGTAACAAATGCATACAAGTAAAAAAGTAAAAAAGATGAATCATGCCTAGAATCCCTGACCTAGGTATGAGAGTTTGCTTAACCCATGGTTCCAAAAGGGTGGGGGAGTGGGGCACAGAGTAGCATTAACCACAGTCTAAGACACAGACTTAAAAATCATTGAAATTCTGAGCCCGTCTGTGTGGCTCAGTCAGTTAAGCGTCTGCCTTTGGCTCAGGTCATAATCTCAGGGTCCTGGGATCCAGCCCCACATTGGGCTCCCTGCTCAGCGTGGAGTCTGCTTCTCCCTCTCCCTCTGCCCCTCCTCCCCCTGCTCATGTGCTCGCTAGCTCTCTCTCTCTCTCAAATAAACAAAATATTTTTTAAAAATAACTGAAATTCTGTAAAACCCAGTTTCTTCATCTATTAAATGAGAGGAATACCTTCCTCAAAGTTTAAAACAGTAATAAAATGAGTTGATAAATGTGGAATTCCCAAAGCAGAAGCCAGTTATCTAGCCAACTTCCCAAAGAACCTTAAGCACCTGCCCCAGAACAGTAAAGAAGAAAGTGTGTGAAGACCCATGTCACCTTGAAGCAGTGACCTGACCCACTACATTGTTTTCTCAGTTATAGACCAAAGGCATTGGTGTCTGCCTCTCCCACCCTACAGAGCTCGTGTGGGGCATTTCACTGTAGGAAAGGACCTTGGTGCTCACTAAGGCCCAAGGAAGCACAGTGGTACCCACAGTTACATGGCTTTATTAGTCACCAGGAAAGGAGATGACCCAGGCCCCCGACCCCTGGCCAAGCTCACACTGTAGCTTTACAGGAAAGTGTTACGGTCATCCTGCCAATGTGAGGGAGTAAGTGGAGATTGAGTACCTGGAGGCTTAGAGCAGGAAAGTGTAGATTTTGAGATCCTTGTTTGTGAAGGGTGTGCCAGAAATGGATGGGAGTTTAATGAAATAGACACTGGATTATCAAAAAAAAAAAAAAAAATAGGACCGAACTTGCTTGGGCTTCCAATGTCTTATCAGCAATATTACGACAGAAAAAAAGTCTGGTAAATGTAGTTTCCTACTATTGAAATTGTAGTTTCTTCTAATTCCCCTGCAGTCTTGGTTGTATGACTATAAGAAAAACAGAGATCTTTGGATTGAAAAGTAAGAAAAATCTGGGTTAAAAAGAAGTGATCGGTCATTGGCTATTCACCTTGAATGACACATCAGCTCGAATGAAAAGCAGCAAGAAAACTTTTGTACCACCACCTTGCTTACTTTACGTACATACTTTCATGTAATAATAGCTAAGATTCCCTTCTTGTGACAAGCACAATGACAATAATAGTATTTCACTGAGAATCTACTGTGCTGCATCCCATTCATGTATCAATATTACCACTGAATATGGCACTGCCTACATACTCACTGTCTTTTTTAGTCTTTCTCTCCAATGTCCCTTAGGTAGTCAAATTTTATACTATATCATATATAACTCTAATCTGTCCATCCTTTCAGTAGACAAGCAAAGTATAGTCATCTTATCCAAATGCAGTCAACTCAGAAACTCTACACGTAATCTACAACACTTCTAGGAAACAGAAAGCTACGCCAACCTGATCATGTATCCATGCCTAAGTCTTGGTATGTCCTCAGTAGATGTTCACAGAATGAAAGGCTGAATTCAAAAGAATTGATCATATTGAAAATCTACTCATCTGACCTTTTGCAAAACAAGTAATTCAATTCCTTTGTTAATTCCAAAAGGCAAATGTAATCAATGTTGTAAAAGATTAACAATGATATCATTGGAAGTGTTTCAGAGTTGTTTAAAAGCCTCATGTTTAGGAAATCTTCCAGAGCTTGGTAAAAGAATAAATCAGTCTTCCTTCATAATAGATCAGTATTCTTGACATATGTAATGACAGTAACTAAATCTTTCTGGACTCAGAATTGTACAAGTAAACAAATGTAACTTTCTGGTTACATCAGCACAATTTAGACACCAAATACACAAATGTGTTGATGTAGGAAGCCTCAGATGTTTCTGGCATTCAATTTTAGTTACTGATTATAATTTTGTTATTTTAGCCTCTTCCTTACTATCGCTATGTTGACATGATTAGAAAGAACTACTGCTAAGGGAGAAGATGATTATGTAGTTCATCGAGGATTTTCCCTCCTTGAAATAAATGAAGCTTATTCTGGAAGTTATATGGAAATTAACTCGAAACACAGAAGAGGAATAGTTGACAGAGTTCAGATACATGACTGCAAAGATTGAAAGGAAACAGGTCCATAAAGGCAAACGCTTGACCCTCTATCAAGGGCTTGTATAAAAAACCCAAGAAACAGACTTGGAATGATGGAAGGGGCACCGCAATGGCTCAGTCTGTTAAGCATCTCACTCTTGATTTTGGCTCAAGTCATAATCTCAGGGTCATGAGATCAAGCCCCATGTTGTATTCTGTGCTCAGCAGGGAGTCTGCCTGAGATTCTCTCTCTCCCTCTCCCTCTTCCCTGCCCCCTGCTCATGCTCTCTCTCTCTTTCTCTCTCGCAAAGAAAAAAATAAACCTTAAAAAAAAAAAAAAAAAGAATGTTGCAGGAAGTCATCCAGGTTATTTTTCTCAGAGAGCACCTTTGGCTAAGCACTAAGTGGGGTGTAGAGAGAAACAATATAGCAGAAAGAAGATTAAATGGGGACTTGACTTTATTTTACACTGTAAGCAAGGGAAGAGGTGATTCTGATTACAGGACAAATTAACAGATCAACACGTAGGTGTGAGAAGACAAAAAAGCATGAGCGCAAGAACAGGAAAAATGTATGGTGTGTGCACATGTCGCACCCACAAGGAATTCCCAAGAGACACAAAGAATGATGCGAAAGAAAACAATATCCCTTGTAGCTACACTTCTACGTGGAAGGCAAGAGAGAACGCTGAGCTCTGAGGCAGGTTACTCATGATGTGACAACAGTGTTTCATGCTCTCAGATGGGTGATAGCCGTGCTCTCATTTGGGGCAGGGCTAAAGGTATATGTTATGTTTCTGTACACTAGGGAGTGGGACTGACTATAACTGGTAGTTTCTTCCAGTAAACACCCTCTGCAGTAGGACCTTATTAAAAAACAAATGACCATAGGAACCAGGTGCTGAACACAAAATTGTAGAAGTGGGTGCAGTGCATGAACTGAGTGAGTGGGAAAATGTGTGGCAAGCTGGGAGCAAAGAACTGGAATAAAGGAGGAGGCAACAACTGACCTCTGCCTGATCCTTAGGCTTGGTGGAATGCAAATTCAGTGTTATTCGATTCCTACCTTGAAGATTCAGTGAGATCAAGTGTGTGAAGTCCTGGCATGATACTGGCACATTGCAACTACAAAGTAAGTTATTATATTTATTACTTATTAGAGTTGCAGATGTACATTTAAAAATTATTAGCACTGGCTTCTGCTCTTTTTGGACTATGGTTGTTCTGACTCACAGGTCCAAAATTAACAAAGCAGGATTTATGGTAGTTTTTATGGAAGCAAAATGAGTTCCATAGCATCGGATCTAGCTCTGACACTGTCCAGACTGACAGCGGTCCATCTACCTATGTCCAAATGCAGGAATGTACACCCTTACTTGTGCTAGAACATCTACAAATATATAGAACACAGCTTTCAGTTTAACTAAAAAGCGTACAATTCCATAATAGCAGTTATATCAGTAGCTGAACCAAGCACAGTTGAGAGCGGATTCCGAATCTTAGCCAGGGTGCTTGTTTTCAACTCAACCCAACATGTATTTGCTGAGGACTTGCTCTATAAAGACAATCAGATACCTTATGCATTTCAGGTGTCTTACAACTTAATAAGAGGAAATACAACAATTAAACAAAGAACTGTAGCTTTAGTCAGCTTTCTGTCTTATAAAGACTCTCCTCCTCAGCTAGAAGGAGTCAGAAGACAACCCAATGACCATGCGAAAGGACTAGGATGGCAGAATCTCCCCACCCTCTTTAATACTCGTGTCCTACTGGTAACTTTAAAACTGCTCTTTTCCCTAGTAACTTCTCTCTCCTAATTTGTTCTACGTTTAGATTTGATGGTCTCTGAAAGTAAAAACAGAGTTCCATTTATTGTTGGTTTTTGTCCTGGGTACTCTGGAAAAAACAATTAATTTTAGAGATTGCAAATGGCTTGTGAAAGAGGTCAATATGATCAGGTAGCATCAGGTAACAACCCAATATTTTCCACCTCTGCTGTCAACTGTACTTTGTCAGATATCCTTTACTCTTGACCAGACAATAACTTGGATGGGGCTGTGAGCTTTCTGGTGACAAAAGCGCTGTGGTTCTCAGGCATTATAACTGTTTCATTTTCAATTAGTAAAATAAAATTATGTTTACCCTTTCATTCAATTCCAAGCTTTTTCCTACCTCATAAGCTCGTGTCTGACCAAAGCTGGGAAGGTGTGTATGGTCCATTCCTTCTCTCTCCTTTATCCAACTTCCTTTTGTTCTAGTAGCACTTCCAATTTGGAGGCAGGAAAATAGAGTTAAGGTTTTATTTAATTAGCAAAATTTCTCTAATTACCACCTCCTCATTATAGGTCTTTCATAGCTATCATATTCCCTCTGTCATGCCAAATAAGTCACTTTGAAGCATTCCTCTGGGACCTTCCCCATCGGAAAGTATATTCTTTGCACCACTCAGTTGACCTGGTCAATAGAAATCCCCACACATTTCTTACAACTTCTCCTTGCTTACTGCCTCCCACTGTGCCTCCAGTGAACACAGCCAGAAGCTATCTTACATGGGGTCATTTCCAGATGACTCAAGCTCAGCTACTTTTTTGTCATGCTCCCTTTGGCAATGGGGATATTTACACCCTGGCCCTACCAATTAGTACAAAGGTAGCCTTTCTCCAACACCTGCCATCAGAAGATCTTCAGACTCCTTCCACCAAGACTTCCACAGGGTAGAGTCAGACACTAGCCAGCATCTTTGTCCCAAATTTATATTCACATCACACTGTATCAAGAACTATTTCAAATCTGTGTTTAGGGAACAACACTGTGGAACCTTTGAGATTCTGTATTTCAGAAAACATCCATCATTTATAGTACGATGTCTAAGTTTCCTCCTGTGAAAAGCCCCCTCCCAATATCTGTAAAGAGTTCTTTTGTTGTCTTTCTTCCTGCCTCAGAGATGGGGAGTATGTTCATCTCCTGCCTCATGGGAAAAGGAGGGAAATTCCATAGCGTGTTTCATTCCTATGAATTCACTTCAAATAAATTGCACATTCAATGAATATCCAACCTTTCCCATGGGCTGTTGTGGTAACTGCTGGCACAAGAAGGCTAAGTCTTAAGAAATCCTGAAAAGATGGGCGCCTGGGTAGCGCAGTTGTTAAGCGTCTGCCTTTGGCTCAGGGCGTGATCCCGGCGTTCCGGGATCGAGTCCCACATCGGGCTCCTCCGCTGGGAGCCTGCTTCTTCCTCTCCCACTCCCCTGCTGTGTTCCCTCTCTCACTGACTGTCTCTCTGCCACATAAATAAATTTAAAAATCTTTAAAAAAAAAAAAAAAAGAAAAGAAAAGAAATCCTGAAAAGATGAATGCCTTATTTCTCTTTAGAAAGGCAGTACTTCAGACTAGTTTCCTCGAAGCAGACAGTGAGATAAGCGACATGTTAAAGAGAAAGTAGGGGAACACCATGGCAATGAAATAGAGGACAAACAAGGTAGCCAGTTCAAGCAATGTCCCTGCAATACAGATGTAGCCTGATCCTATAATGACCAATGGAGAACTAGAGTGCAAGCTGTCATAGTTACCCAATCCAACATTGTACTACCAGAGCAGTCAGTCACTGAAGAAGTGTACAGAAGGAAGGAGAAAATGTCCAGGCATCTGTAGCTCTCTGTTTACTATGGATTTTAGGAGATCTAGTCAAAGTACCAACAACCTTTTTGGATATAATCCTGGAAGATAAAATAACAGAAAATCCCTTCTTTTGTTCTACTTGTAATTTGATTTGTATTATAAGAATACATAGACATAGAAGGGATGAAATAGAAAAAAAGACTATTTGCAATATATTGTAATATTGGGAACATAGTATAGATACTCTATTATAATATTAGTAATTCTTTTTTTTTTTTTTTTAAGATTTTTTATTTATTTATTCGACAGAGATAGAGACAGCCAGCGAGAGAGGGAACACAAGCAGGGGGAGTGGGAGAGGAAGAAGCAGGCTCACAGTGGAGCAGCCTGATGTGGGGCTCGATCCCACAACGATGGGATCACGCCCTGAGCCGAAGGCAGACGCTTAACCGCTGTGCCACCCAGGCGCCCCGTAATATTAGTAATTCTAAACGCTTTCCACAGTAAGTTTTGCTCTGATATATAAGGCCATATAGGGACACCATGTTGAAACAACATTCTCATAATGTCCCCTGTGATTCTGATACCCAAAATCTACATAATTCAAAGGTCTAATCTGTTAGAGCTACCAGGAGAATCTTAGTACTAATATCACATTGAACAAATATTGGATATATCATAATTTGTGGTTTTGAAGGGGCAAAGAGCGTAGGAGAAATCACAGCTGGTTGATCAGACATGGAAATTTTTTATTGCTGAGCCATGCAACATGTGTAGAGAAGATGCTGAGGAGAATAATGCAAATGGAGATAATCAGCTTGAACAAAGACAAGAAAAGACGAGTGAGTAGTTGTTGCTGGGGGGGAGAGGCAGAAAGAGAAAAAAGCTGGAAAATAGGTCTGAGTAGTTTTTAAAGTATAAATTCATTTCTTCAGCCAACTGGAGGTTGCTGACCAGGCAAGGAAAAATTGGTCATTGTATATATTTGATTTAGGCAGTAGACTCAACTGACAGATCTAGACATGGTTAGGTATCGAAGTTAAACTGTCAAAATGAAAGTTTATCAAAGTTAAAACAGTGATGCTATACACCTATGAGTAATGCCCATCCCATATCCAATTTGATCATATAAAGCAGTGACTCAGAGATCAAGGGAATTTCTAGAGTTGGGATCGTAATGTCTGCAGGGGGAAGCAAAGACAATATTATACATTATATATTAAGACTAAATTAAAGTAGGTTAATTAGGTAAAATAAGTTATACAATTAAGACATTAACACCAATATGAAATCAAATTTACATGCTAGAGCAGTGCATATCCAAGTTCAAGATAACCTCAAAGAAAGGAGAGCAAAGAAATATGTGAGAGTGTAAAGGGTACTAAATTAGAACTCTGGTAATTTTATCTCTGCTGTTACCTACCCACGACCACCTCTTGGTCATTTAATTTCTTTCTCTGCAAAATGAAGGTGTAGAATGTACTAATCTTCAGGTCCTTTGTAGCTCTATCATTCTGTGTGGAGAGGAGGTTTTTTACATGGTGGAAAGATCAATGGTTAGGAGTGTACTTCTTGTAACATTCAGACTAATTAGAGGTGATTTAACAGCACAAAAGACATGTGGGTCATTAATTATCACAAGACTGGAAACCATGCAGTCCATTATTTTTTTTCTTTTTCATCTTTCTTGAAAAGTGTTTAATTCTCTTCTTGAGAACTCACATGAGAATAATTTATATTAAGATGTTGTTGTCACAGTTAATGGACCTCATAAAGTATAACCAGGCTCCAGATTTCACTTTTGACATGGAAAATTGATCTTACGAAAACGTTCAAACTTATGAATAACATATTGTTTAGAAGTCATTCCTTTACCCCATTTTGTACGTATGTTTATATTGCCTGCAATTTGAAAGGCCTTGATGATGATCTTGCCTATTTATTTTTAATATAGGGGCTTCATAACATTCCCACCTTTTAGCCTAAATAGCACATCACTGATTTTCTCAAGGCAACTGGCAAAAATGATTGATAGCATTTTACTTTTCTAGAGGAAGCACAGAGGGTGCGTCACAGTTTCTCCTGTAATTAATTGAGACTCCTACAAGAACATATGTTTGTGTGGCACTGCAATGGGAAACTGTTAAAGGAAATAGATTCATTTCCACTTATAGCCAATGATATGTGAATGAAAGTAGAATCACCACTACAGTTTTGAGCAAAAGAAAACTAAAAAGTGACTCTATTTCAAATTCAGTCTGTTTGGCAACCTCTGATTCACAATTACCTGGTGTTTCAGGAGATTAATTAGATGGTCCTAACCATGCAAACACAGGTAAATTTTATTTTCTTCAGCATTCTAAGCAAGTGGAGCTCACCATACATGCTAATCACTTCTGGATCCACCAAATGCAATTCCTATATAAAAGGTGGAACTTGTAATTATTAAGTATTTAGTATTTAATAAGCATGTATTCCTCTGACCAAAGAAGCAAGCTATGGTACAAATAGCAGGATTTTGAAGTCAAGCCTGTGTTTGACTCTTTGAATCTTGGTTTCACCACTTAATATGGACTTCTGCCTCATCAGTAAGAACGGTTGTTATGTTGATTGAACGAGGCAATCTATGAATTTATCCTCCAGCTATGTAACATGGGAGTAGACACTCAATGGCTCTTCACCATTCACAAAACACATCATGCTACTTTATACTTTGACTATTCTATTTCCTCTACCTGACATTTAATTCTATCTGGTTCTTCAAGATGAAGCCCAGAGATCTGCAAAGTATGGCCAGTAAGTCAAATCTACACTGCCCCACCCCACCCCACCCCTAGTTTTGTCAACACAGTTTTAAGGGAACTCAGTCATGCCCATTTGTTTTTGTATTGTTGCTAGCTGTTTGACCACTATAATGCACAGTTGAGTCCCTGAGACCAAAACCACATGGTCCACAAAGATTAAAATATTTTTACTACCTGACTTTTTACAGAAAATGTTTGCCTACCCTTGATGGAGGGAAAGTCTCATCATCTCTACGCTGCCTTTCCTGCCTACAACAGGCTTGTTTCACTATTCCTCGTGCCGTAGCTTAGCTTAATGTTAACATGGACACAGAAAAAAGTACAGATTGCATTTTAGTTTTCCTTTTTTTTTTTTCTGTCCCTCTGATTAACATAGTACCTGACACTCAAATATTTTTTGTTTGGATTTAAAAATAAATTACTGAATATAAAATCTCCTAAAATTAATATATAGAGTGGCTGTCATTCCAGTTAGAACACAAATTACATTTTTTAAGTTTTTGTTTATGGAAGAGTACACACACGTGTACTCTAGAATTTTGAAAAAGCTCAGGAAGCTAATATATATGTTGATGTCTCAGAATAAGAGGGTGCGCCAGTGATCATGGCAGAACGGCTCTAACAAGTCCTTTTCATTGAAAACTCCAATGAATTTCATGCGTTATGTGACCTATTCTAGGACTGTTACACAGTAATGTGAGTATACTCATGTACGGCTTTTACAACACAGAGAATTATTTGAGTTGGCCTCAAATTTGATTCAGAGCCAATTTTTCCTGACTATAATGCTCCCCACCCCATGCTTTCTGGTCTCTTAACTTTAATCTCTCCTGATACAAAGTACCACTATTCCAAATATGACTGATTATTAACTCTGTTACTCTGAATATATGCCATTTCTATTTAAATTGTTCCGAATCTATATGATTTTCATCTTTGAAAAGAATATATGTGAAATAAAATCTAGGGTTTTAAACTGACATTATTTAATTTATTCTCTGGCAAAACAACATCTATTTACCTTATAATAGAGTGTCCTGCATATTGTTAATTACAAATGCTCATTTAGCATTTGTATGTTGTATGAAAGATGAAAATATTACCTGGCTTAATTACTAGATATATTGTTACTAGTATTTGTTAAATAACCACAGCATGATATGCATAGGAGATTTTCCCAAATTGATTTTGTAGTCAGATTTTTATTTTCTCCTCTTTACTCCTTTTGATCGAATAGTGCCAAGGTTAGGAAGTGTTTTATAGACAATTAGGAGTTCCTTGTAGTTTTAATTTTACTTTTATTTCTACGGGTATTATGACTTCACTCTTCCTAGGCCTTAAAAATTATGGCCACCACTGTGTTTTTATCTTTTAAGGATCTGAAAACTTTTTTCAAGTCTGCCCTTTTATATACCTGGATAAGTCAGGCTACCATTACTTGTTCTTAGAGGGATTTCTATGTTTGTTTGTTTGCCTTGAATATCTGTTATGAGAGGTTTATATCCATGATTACCCGGCTTTGGTACACTTGCTATGGTTTGTGTGCCTTCCTCGATAAAATACTGCCCTCCCAAGATTCCTAGAGCATCAAGATAATTCCATCTTTTATTAATGTTTCAGGATAAAGTCAGCAAAAGAAGAGAATCATGGATATCCCAAACTTAACTGCCATAGAAACGGGGATTATAATCCAGATTATCTATCATTTAAGCACTGAGAACAACAGCACTCAGAAGAGAGAATCTGTGCCGTGACTGACGCCCTAGACAGCCACTTTCCTGATGTTCACTGCTTTATTATTAGCACCTGTTTATAATGCAGTCACATGGGGGCTACCTGGCCTATCCCCAAGAGCTATGAACTAATAACCAATAAAATATAGATGTATAATTAATATAATTAAAAATTCTTAAGAAAGAGGGGAGGTCGTTATGTTAGAGATAATAGTAGTATATATGTGTGTTTGTACGTATTGACTGATTGATTGATTGACATTATTTTGGCTGCCTAGCCTCAATTCTCATTTTCTTCTTATAAAAGCATTTCCCAATTGAGGAATTACCTTTCTGTCACTATGCTTTCTGTTTTTTACATCTACCAAAGTATCCTACTTTTTCCTAGCCAAGAAGAGAGCATATGGCCCAAGCCAGTTTAATTATGGTCTCTATCTTATTCTCTTGAGTTTGTGAACTCAAACACTGAAGTTTAGAGACAAATGTTTAAAAACATATCCCAGAGTTATCCTCTAAAGAGACAGTTGTTAAGCTCATGCACCTGGATCACTGGGCCTACCCAAAGGTAGCACCCTACTGTTTTATTTCAACTCTGTGAGCCATATTATATGCTTCCAATGAATTTCCTTTTTGACATACAGATCCAGAGTAAATTTCTTTCTCTTGAAAATTGTGTACCTGGACTTGGTTGTTCTTAAACTTCTCTAGAGATTAAAATTGGCTGGAGAGTTTTAAAACTCCCATTCCCCAAGCTGCACCTCAGAATAATTATAAAAAAATCTCTGAAGGAATATACTCAGTATTGAATTTTACAAACTCCCCTGATGAGCCCAATCTGTAGCCAGGGTTGAGAACCACTGGCCAAACTGATACAAAAAGCTGCTGTTTTGGCATCCTTGCTGAATACCAACCATGTCTTCTCATTATTGCCTTATAATAACTTTAGGAGGTAAATATTCTCATTTATCATGGGAAAACTGGATCACACAAATGTTAAATAAATTATCAGAGGTCACAGAGACTAAGGAATAAAGATGTAATTCACGTCCTGATTTGGATTATATTACTTCCAACCACCACTTTGACCAAAAACTTAAGAAAATGGGGTTAATCAACTTAAAGTCAGTGGTTTCTAATACTCTAATAGAAACAATAGTTGTTTTTAAAAAAAATCCTACTGAAAAATGAATTTCCATTGATAAAATGATACTTGAAGCAGAGGATAATCTGCACTGCGCCCTTCTTCCCCGTACCCTTCTCATAGGCTGAGGACCTCGGGGTCCACATACATCACACAGGAAATGCGTCTTATCCAAGCAGCTTAGAAAGAAAGGGAAAAAAGGGACCAAAATGAATTATATATTTCTTATTATTTGATAAGAAAGAGCCTATCAATTTGCAGAGAGAGAAATTGATCCTGTGGTTTCCAAATTCTAAAAGAAATTATCTAAAGGTAATGTAAATGTCACTGGACAACATAATAGGTATTCTTCTGAAGTGATCATTCACAAGATGCAGTGATGCTTCTCATGTTTTTTTCTTATGCAACATGACAGTAATACATGGAGGTGAATTTAACACACTCTAAATTCAAGCTATACAAACTCCAAAGATTCCGTTCTATTGAATTTCTCTATACTCAAGGGCTCTACAGGACGCTAAATAAATAGCTCAGCTAGTCAGCTCTATCAGTGTTTTCAGGAAAAAAAAAAAAAAAAAAGCCAACCGAAGGGAGTCCACCTGAAAATCTCTTGAGTTTGCTCTATGCATGGTTCCTTTCTTTCCTTTACTCTGCTCTGCAAATTCTAGTTTTCTTAGTCCCCCCCAAATTCCGATCCATGCTCCTGATTAAGCAAGACTACAGAGCTCCGTGTGGGACTCCGTTTCACACCTGCAGCCTGGAAATGACTTCAAAGCAGTAAACTTTATAATCATAGGGCTCAAAATATTTGTTTCCTTTCTTTTCAGGGATATAGCCCTGCACTGTTGTCGAATGTCTGGAAACAGATATTGCCAATATTTGGTGTACTGTTATAAGGGCTCTTTGTTCTGCTTTGGTGAGACTACAGCTCCTGTAGCAGTTAATTCTTCATGGGCAGAATCAGGATTCTGTCTGCCTCTCTTTCGTCCCTTTTTATTTTATTTTTTTTTTACTTAAATCAAAAGATATATTGGCTAAAAAGAACACCTCTAATTATCGTATGTAGACAAGGTAAAGTAGGGGCACCTGGCTAGCTCAGTTGGTACAGCACGCCACTCTTGATCTCCGGGGACATGAATTCAAGCCCCGATACTCAAAAAAAAAAAAAAAAAAAAAAAAAAGAGAGAGAGAGAGAGAGAAAAGGTAAGTAAAAAAAAAAAAAAAAAAGATTATTTCTTAAAATATTTTTATATTATATAACCTTAATTAATAAGGAATTTTATTTCAAAGTGTAGCTATGTTATGAAATCTTTCTACTCACATGTAAATTGACTCCTATATCATAAGCACAACAATAAATCCATGCTTCTCCAGGTGAAGAATGTGTGTTAAGTAATTATAGAAGAGTTCCATGATATATTGCCCATATATCTGGGCAGATGATAATTTTAATCATTAAAAACTTCTACTTGCATAAATTATTTCAAGAAAAGGATCTAAAAGATCAAAACCAAATAAGTAGAAGATCCAATTTTACTAAGGGGTCATTCACATGATGGATATTGCTTAGGTGTGGGTGGAAAAGGAGAGTCAATATACACAGGTCTTTGCTGTAGGAATAGAACATTTCTCAACCTTTGCTCCCTTACCCAAAATGTCTGTGAAGTGAAAAATATAAAAGGAGAGAGCAGCCTTGCTTTTTTACATAAATATGCTATTAATTAGACACTTCTTAGAAATTACAACATAGATATCTTATGGAAAGACAAATCAAGAAAAACATTGAAGGAACTTATTTTTTAAAAAGAGGGAAATAGGTACATATACAACTGAAATTTTAAAATTGTAAGAACATGTACTGCCTAAATTTCTTCACCTAGCATTTTTCTTGATCATTCTTCAACACTATGCTGCCCATTTCATGCAACGAAACACTGCCATCACAGACAACAATAACCTCCAAGCTGCAAAATCCAACGTCATTTTCTTTTTTTCAAATTTTATTTATTTATTTACTTACTTACTTACTTATTTCAGAGAGGGAGAGAGTGAGAGAGAGGGATGAGGGCGGGAGGACCAGCGGGGGAGGCGCAGAGGGAGAGGGAAAGAATCTCAAGTAGACTCTGTGCTGAGTGTGGAACCAACATGGGGCTTGACCCAATGACCCTGAGATCATGACCTGAGCCAAAACCAAGAGTTGGATACTTAACTGACTGATCTACCCAGGTGCCTCTCCAATGTCATTTTCAATCCTCACCTAGGTGTCTTAATAGCATATGACATAGTCAATCACTATTTCCCTTTTGAAATTCTTTCTTTCCTTTGCTTCCATGACAAGACAGATTTCTATTTCTATTCTATTTCTCTTCGTACCTCACTCTTTCTCAGTATCTTTTAATGGTTCTTTCTCCTCTTCTTGATTTCTAGGTGTTGGAATACTCCGGAATTCAGGATTGTGCATCTTATCTACCTGCCAAAAAATGATCATATCCAGGCTGTTGACTTTAAGTACAATATATAACCTAATAAGTCTCAAGACTCCCTCCAGCCCAGACTAATTCCCTGGATTCCAGATTTTCTATTTCATTGACTACTACATTTCTTCATTTGGACATTAAATAACCATCATAAAGTTAACATGTTCAAACAAAATTCATAATTCCCCCAACCTTAAATATATTTCTCTTTTAGTATTCTCTATTGCAACAAATCTCATTAAAATCACCTAGTTTTTCAGGACAAAAATCTTGTCATGATCTTTGCTCTATTTCATTATGAACATCTATTCCATGAAAAATCTCATTGTTGAGATATATCTCAAATGAAATTTGTGTAACTTTTTCATTGCTAGCACCTTGGTCCAACTACCAGCTTTTCCATTGAGGACAATTCTGGACAATAACCTCCTACTTGGTTTCCTTATTCCTTTAAAGGTTTGTTCTCCACATAAGGTCAATACTGTTCATTTAAAAATGAGTTTTATATTATGTCACAACCCTGATCAAAACTTACTAATAGCATCCCATTATTTGTTGACAAATGAATCCTGACACTGGCCCCTTGGTTACTCTCTGACTTCATCTTTAACATTCTATATCTCAGTCACTCTGTTCCAGCCACACTGATTTCCTTGCTGTTCCTCCAGTACAATAAATAAAAGTATGTTTCTATATCAGGAGCTCTGCATTTGAAGTTTCCGCCTCCTGAATTGTTCCTCCCCAAGATAGTCAAAATATTTACTCCTTTTACTCCATGTTTGCTCAAACGTAACTTCCTCAAAGAGACCTTTCCTACACACCTTATCAAAAACATCATTTTATGCACTTCCATTGTGCTCTTACTAGCAATGATCATTACCTGAAGCTACTGCATTTACTTATTAGTGTATTTTAACTATCTCTAGTCTAGAATAGAAAGTCAAAAAAGGGCAAGGTTTGGTTTTGTTTTGCTTTTGTCCATTGTTATACCTACACTGTCTAGAAAAGTGTGTGGTACTTAGAAAAGACTCATTAAATGTTTATTGAAAAATTAGATATAATGAAAAATTGTCAAGAAAATATATATACTGTCAAGTTGACTTGATACTAAATAGAAAGTTTGAATAAACATACAACACTGAAACATATTGATTCTGTAATCTAAGCATGAACAAACTTTTTCCATAAAAGGACACAGAATAAATATTTTTGGAATATTTTGGACCTTATGGTCTCCATTGCACCTATTCAAAGCTGCTATTATAGTATGAAACCAGTCATAGACAACATGTAAATGAATGTGTATGACTGTATTCTAATAAAACTTTATTTACAAAAGTAGATTATAGGTCAGATTTGTCTGGCAAGCTGTATTTTGCCAATGACTACAGCAGTAAGTAAATCTACCTTTCTACCTATCATCTCTCTCTCTCTCTCTAGATATATATGTACTATCTATATCTACATCTATACATATCATCTGTGAAACACACTCTATATACACAAAGTTTTAAAATTAATTTTTTCAAACCTTCATGGAACAGATAATGTCTATTTTATAAAATCTTTACTAAGGCATATAAAAAGAGAAAATACATTCACATGTATTTAATGGGGTTGATATAAACTTCACACCAAACCCAGGCAAACACAGTTTGATAAAGGAAAATTATAATCTTATCTTATTTATGAATATTGATATAAAATATCTTAATTAAATCATGAGTTAATTAGATAAAGTTACGTACAAAAATATCACAACCAGCTGGGGCGCATTGCAATAATGTAAATGTAAAGTATTTTTAAGAATATAAAAATATATTTAACTATCTTAATGTATTTAAAAAACAAACTAGGATTTTAAAAGGTGTTAGAAAGCACATGATAAAAGCCAATGCTTATTCATGATAAAAAAAAATCTTAACAAGTAGGAATAGAATTGAAGGATATGACCATAGAAAAATACTAGTTCAAATATTTCTCTAATGGGTCTATTAGATTATTCATGAAAGAGTAATCTCAGTTGATCAACATATGAAAGATGATAAATCTCACTTGTCATTAGGAAATGCAACAATAATGATCATAAAAGCAGTAACAGCTACCTGTTAACTAAGTGGTAGGCCTGTTATATGTACTTTATATGATAAATACATTTGGTGCATTTAAACATATTTTATACATTTAAGCCATTACTTAGATACAATATCCCCCCCAGAAAAGGAAAGGGGTAATTAACCAAGAAAGTAAACAAGAAAACAACCCTTGTTAGTCCCTGAGCTATGGCCCTGTAGGCAAAACTGGCTTTTAAATATTCTCTGATGGTTAGAATGTGACAAAGAACAGACTCAAGTAGCATCATCAATTGCAAGTCGCTTAGGGTTTCATTTTGAAAGGGCTTGTATATTGCTTACAATGTGCATCAGTTTCCTGTTGCTGCAATGAGAAACTACCGCAAACCTAGTGACTTAAAACAATGTAATTTATTATTGTACGGTTCTGGAGGTCCGAAGTCTAAAATGATTTTCACGGAGCTAAAAGTCACAGTGTTGGCAGGGCGGGTTCCTCCTGGGCACTTTGAGGGGGAATGCTTCTCCTTGCCTATTTCCTCCCCTGGTGTCTACCTGTGTTCCTTGGCTCCTTGCCCTTTCCTCTGTCTTCAAAATGCATCCCTCCAATCACTGCTTGCCTCACTGCGTGCCTTCTCCTCTGACTCCTGTTTTCCTCTTATGAGGACAGTTAGGATTACAATGGGCCCACCTGGATAATCCAGGACCCTTTCCCCATCTCAAGATCCTTAATGTAATTGTATCTGCAAATGCCTTTTGGTCATATAAGGTAACATTCACAGATTCCAGGGATTCGGATGCAGGTTTACTTGGGAGCCATGAATCTGCTTACTATACAGTTTTAAATGATCTATGCTTGATCCTAAATGCACTTTGGCCTCTAAAACACTTGCCGGTGCAGTTTTTTGTTTTGTTTTGTTTTAAAGATTTTATTTATTTATTTATTTATTTATTTATTTATTTATTTATTTATTTATTTATTTGACAAAGAGAGACAGCCAGCAAGAGAGGGAACACAAGCAGGGGGAGTGGGAGAGGAAGAAGCAGGCTCCCAGCAGAAGAGCCCAACACAGGGCTCAATCCCAGGATCCCGGGATCACGCCCTGAGCCGAAGGCAGATGCTTAACAAATGAGCCACCCAGGTGCCCCATATCGGTGCCTTTTTTATACAAAAAGAAAAGAAAAGAAAAGAAAATGCCTTAGTTGTAATTGTGAAAAGCAGAAAAGCTGAGATATGGTTCTATTCTTCCAAAACCTCATCATTTCCTAGAGAAGTCAGAGGCTAAGCCAAAGGCAAGCAGATTCAGGTAGAATCCGAGCAGATTTTCTCTTGTTATTATTTACTACGGAAGCAGAAGTATATGTGTTAGTTCTCTGAGTATTTTCACACTTCAACTGGCCAAGTAAACCAGTATTTAAAATGGTAATTTGACAGTGGGGCTGCATTCAGAGTTCAGTGCATGTAGCATTTTAGAGGTCATGACTAAAGTCACTTTTTAATGGTATTTCAGTGTTCTCTGAATTTACAAAATCATCTTCTGTGATATTAGTACCTGAAGCAATAAAAATTTTATACCTCTTACACACAGCATCTAAAGCAATGGCTTCTAAACAATAATTTTTGGTCTTATGTTCCATGATGAAGGTTTCACTGGTCTGAGATGAATGAGGAAAAACATGAAAAGGTAAAGGAATTTTTCATAAAGCTAATATATTTAGTTTTAAGACTGTCCTTTCTGTCCTTCTCACCATTTTAATTTTTTTTCAAATACTGTAGAAGATGATAAATATATCTTTTTCACTTAAAAAATAATGATTAAAAAAAAGAAGGATTTAGCAAACGTGTATCAATAGCAAATTAACACACACACACACACACACATATGGGCTTATAGAATTCAAAAGTCAAGAAACAATGATCTGCTTGGATTAATTAAATGAGTTTAAAAAGTATTAATAATAATGCTGTAAGTGTCTAATGCTTTAAAATTTACAAAATATATTTATGTCAAGTGTTTCTCCCCACCCCCAACAATAAGCCCATGAGGAAAGATGTCAGCAAGTATAATTTCCATTTTATAGGTTAAGAAATTAAGGCATGGCTTTCTAAATGACTTATCAGATTTTTTCCAATTGATATATTCACTTATGCTTACTTAACTATGTCATCTTAAACTAGCCCGGTCCTTAACCACTTCTCAGATATTCAATTCATCATCTTGTATAAACTGAAACATGAGTCTTCCCTGATTGTCCATGGAATTTTCCTCCACAGCTTGAGTTGAACATGTTTCCTGTGTTCTGTCTTGCCCGTGGTACAAGGATATGCTCATGTGTCCTCCTTGCTCCTTATTATCATTTTTACACCATTATTTTTTCTTCTTCTTGAACTATTCCTGTCAGCTTTGAATCCCATATCTTCTGTGGGGTAAAAGATCAGATCGTCTACAATGAATGCATAAGAAATGTCAAAAAAGATAAGGGCATTGATATGATAAGGCAACAAGATCAATATGATCGGTTGTTTGGCAACATACAGTAATCAGTCATGAAAATCGGGACTGTAGAGTGCTGGATATGAAACCTCTCAAGGATGGAATAATTGGCAAAGAAGACAAAGGATGTAAATAAAGAAAGTTGCTAAAACAGATATAGACAAAGAGGATGTTAGAGGATGATATGGTATTGGCTCAAAATAATTTGGACTTTTAAAATATGTAATACAGAAATAATGCCCCAGTGTGACTCCTTTATACATAATGTCCCAGTATGCTACTTTGTGAAATACCTGGACAATAATTAGAGGTTAGTACTTAATCAATTTAATATGTATCGATTCCAGAAAATGCTACAACCTATTAAATTATTCTTTGGTGATGTACTGTGTCAATAGCATTCAGAATAGAACCCCTAAAGGTTACTAAGTCATGTAAAAAGCTGTAAATGATGCTCTATTATTTACGACTTCATATTCTTAGAGCAAGATGAGCCTCGAGATATACACTATTTATAGATAAGAAAACTGAGGTACAAGAAGATTAAGGGAGTTGACCAAAGTTATAAAACCTGAGTAGGTCCTTTGATTAGGTGATTTTATTTGTGTATTTTTCCTAAGTAGAATCCAAAAAGGCCTAAGTTAAAGATTCTGTTTTGAGAAAAGGCCGTTGACCAATAAATTAATTATTCTTTTTAGTACAACTTTCAGAACTCTTAAATGAGGAAATTCTGATCTCTGTAAGAAGGGAGACAGGACTTCATTTTGGAGTATCAGCCAGTAGTAGCTATGAAATGTGCTCACCGATTTGTCAGTTCCTCTAATTATAATATACACAGAAAAATAAAACGATTTTTTAAAAGCTCACAGTTTGAAAACAAAATGAACAAGGATATTTCACAATCCACGAATGAGATCAGAGGGAGCTAAATAAATTTTTAAATGGAGTAAAGAGTATCAGTGACAACTAATACATAAAAAGGAAACTTTCTATCTCATGGAGTTATTATATGTCTTAGCAGCTTTACATTTCTGTGTTCATTTATTTGTAGCTTTGTTTTTCTCTCCCTAGTCCTGGTCTACTTTATTGCTTTGACTTCCCTGACCATTGTCTTCAGACTTCTAGAGGCTGTGATATAAAGAAACATTCTAAAGAGACAAAAATTTTCTAAACTCTTCCTATGTTTAAGAATTTTACAGGGCATTTAACAAAACTGCTGCCATAAAAATACTCATATAATATCCTTATAAAATACTTTAAAGATGAGGAAACTGAGGTATAGGAAGATTAGCTCACTTGCTCTGTATCACACAGCTTTGAAAGGTGGGAACTGGAATTGTCATTTATTACTGAATGATGTCCAAGCCCATGCACTATCCACTACATCAAGATTTCTATGAATACGTATTTTTTTTTAATTTGACACATTTATTGAAAAGAATTATGTATCATGTGCCTAATTCAGAGGTTCTCAACCAGGGGTGATCTTCCCCTCAGCAATCATTTGGCAATGTCTAGAGATATTTAGGCTGTCACAACTGCAATAAGGAGGTCTAGTGACATCCGGTGGATAAAGGCTAGGGATGCTACTACACACACTACAAGGGACAGCTTGCCACAGAAAAAAATTATTAGACTCAAAATGCTGAGGTTGAGAAAACGTGGTCTAATATTAGAAGTTTGTGGTATTTCAGCTTCTGCTTAACATCTAGAAAGTCACAACAAAAAAGCCTGATAAAATACACCATAGTTCTTTAAAACAATTAGATAGCTAAGGATACAAAGAATCTTTAAAACTATATTCTAGTAAGTGATGAGTCCTTCATAGCTCTTCCTAGATCACTGATATCGAGGAGAAATCTACTACCAATGGAGGCGCTGACAAAACACTGGAATTGCCACAAAATTTTCATGGCCACAAGGGGGCCAGAATAATGGATTAAATTCCCAGAGTCTCACACACTGTGAATCTGAACCCAGTGGTCAACATTTTCACACAAGTCTTTACCATGTATATGTGGGGAATATGCTTGAGTTTGACGACAGAAGAAAAGAGCTAAGAGAGATCACCCCACAGCACTCCCAACTTTCATGGGGGCAAGGAAGTAGATGCCAAAAACTGTTGGTATGGCAGGAAATCTGAGAAAAGCCTCTCAGGAACTCGGTCTTCATGAAGTACTCTGGAGAGGCTGCTAAAGGCTTGGAGCACATGGAAAGGTAAAGATAAATCTCTCAAGCTCAGAAAACCAGTTTAGGCCAGATGCTGGTTTCATAACATTTGAAACCAGTGATGACTCCAACCTAAATAATGCTACAACACAGCCCAGACCCAACGAGAGCACACATTAGTGGCCTGATGGAAAAGGAATGTATTCTTTTCTGGAGGTAAATATCACTTACTTTAGTCTCTAACATTCCTATATACAGAATGGGTGGCACAAAAAAATAACTGGAGGCAAGAAAAAGCAAGAGAAAGTGACTCATAGTCAAGAAAGAAGAACAGAGGGGAGCCTGGTTGACTCAGTCTGTTAATTGTCTGCTTTTGGCTCAGGTCATGATCCCAGGGTCCTGGGACTGAGCCCTGCTCAGTGGGGAGTCTGTTTCTCCCTCTCCCTCTGTCCTTGTACAAGCTTGTGCTCTCTCTCTTTCTCTCAAATAAATAATTAAAAAATCTTTAAAAAATAGAGCAGAAGAAATATTTTAAAATGACAGAATTTTCTAAAATTAATGAAAGACTACAACCCACAAATCTAATTAGCTCAGCTAACTCTAAACAAAATTAAGACACATGGTCAAAGTGCTAAAAAAATCAAAGATGAAAAGAAACCTAGACTTTATAGTGGCAAAAGACAAACTATACTTTGGGAAACCGCAATAGGAAAATATGTAGTGAACAAACTCTGAGATGACTGCCAAGATCCCCATATCCTCTTAATTACGAAATTGCCTAATCCCTCCCCTTGCATGTGGGTGGAGCTTGTAACTTGCTTCTAACCAATAGAATACGGAAAAGATGACAGATATGAATATATGTACATGATTAGGCTTTATGATTGTGTTAAATGAGATTATGTTTGTATTTCTACAAAACTCTGACACACGGGCATATTGAGAAGACCACGTACAAAAAAACAGAGAGCAGCATCCAGCCAACAGCCAGCAAAAATCTGAGGCCTTCAATACAACAACACAGAAGGAACCTCATGAGCTCAGAAGGGAAGGCCCCCAGTTGAACCTCCAATGAGCTCCTGATCAGGGCAGACATCTTGATGGAAATTACATGAAAGATCTTAGAGCAGAATATCCTGCTCCACAGAAACTGTGAGATACAAACTTGTGTTGTTCTAGGGAGCCTTCGTGGTTCAGTTGGTTACGTGTCTGCCTTTGGCTCAGGTCAAGATCCTGGGGTCCTGGGATAGAGACCAGCATGGGGCTCCCCACCAAGCAGGGGTCTGCTTTCTCCCTCTCCCTCTGCACCTCCCACCCCTGGCTCCCACTCTCTCTCTCTCAAATAAATAAATAAAATCTTAAAAAAAAAAAAGTTGTATTGTTCTAAGCCATTAAATTTGTAGTAATATTGTTACGCAGCAAAAGATCGCTAATATACAATGATAATATGATTCGCATAGAAAAAAAATGAAGGCAGAAGATAATGGGAAAATATCATTAAAGTGTTGAAAGAAGAAAAACTTGTCTACCTAGAATGCTATATGCATCATCGCTACCTTCACATAAGAAAAAAATATGACATTTTCAGATAAGCAAAATCTGAGAGAATTCTCTTAAAAAGACCTACACTACAAGAAATCTCAGCAAAAGTTCTTCAGACTGAAGGGAACAGTACGAGCTACAACTTGTCCCTGAAGAAAGAAATGAAGAGCACTAGAAAAAGAGAATATATGGGTGAATATGAAAGACCTTTTAAAATTATATTTAAAATTTTTAACATATATAGTTACATATAGTTTTATATATGTACTTTTATATTTATATAAAACTACTGATTACATTAAGTGAAGATAATAACCATACAACTATTGTGGATATATAATTCATACATGGTTTATGATTTATAACATGACAACAAAATGCAAATAGTGGGAGGCAGTATATAGAATCACACTGTTATAAGATGCAGAAATTTTATGACATAGCACAACATTATTCAAAGCCAGACTATGATGACTTAAAGATGTTTACTGTAGTCTCCTAGAGCTGCACTGACAAATATGATAACTAGTAGCCATAGTGTTTAAACATAAATAAAAATTAATTAAAATTAAAATAGTTAAGAATTTAATTCCTTAGTCACACTAGCTATAGTTCAAATGCTCAGTAGACAAATGTAACTATTGGTTACTGTCTTGAACAGCAGAGTTATAGAACATTCTGAGCATTGCAGAAAGTTGTATTAGACAGTGTTCCTCTGGAGTATCCATTAAAAATAGTACAAAAAAGGATAGCTACAAATGAAAAAGGAACATAAAAGAAATACTACAATACTTGTTTCATGTTTTAAAAGGCAAGAAAAAAGGAAAACAGAAACAAGAAATATCATATGCTAAAACTCAGTATTCTAATGAAAGAAGTAGAGATTAGCCACCTAGATGAAAAAAGTCAAAACCCTACTATGTACTGCTCACATGAAACACATTTTAAATATAAAATGTACACAGTCTAAAAAAAAAAAGATGGAAAGGATATCATGCAAACATCAAGAATAAGAAACATGGCTTTGCTAGATCATTATTAGACAAAATAGACTTAGAGACAAAAGGTATTTCCAGAGATAACGAGGCACATTTATAATGATAACGGATCAATTCATCAAGAAGATTAGCAATCTTTAATGTATAGGCATTGCTATGGGCTGAATTGTGTCCCCCCACCCCAATGAAATTCCACATTGAAAAGTCCCAACCTCCAGTTTGGAGATAAGGTCTTTAAAGAGTTGATTAGGTGAAAATGAGGTCATTAGGACAGGGCTTTAATCTAATACGACTGGCATCCTTATAAGAAGAGGAAGAGACTCTAGGGGTGTGGAGGCAGAGAGAAACTACCATGTGAAGAGGGAGCGAGAGAGTGGCCTTCTGCAAACTAAGAGAAAAGGCCTCAGAGGAATCCAATGTTGCCAGAACATTGGTCTTGAACATCCATCCCCCAGAACTGTAATAAAAGCCACCCGGTTTGTGGTATTTTGTTATGGCAGCTCTAGCAAAACTAATATACTACCTAATAGCAGACTTTCCAAATATAAGCAAAATCAACAGAAAAAAAGAGAGAAAACAGACCATACTGGAACATTTCAAAATCATACTGGAACATGTGTCTCATCTATTTCTAAATAATTAGTTAACAAGTAGAGAAAACATTCAGCCATGATATGCAAGACTGCCTAATACACACTTGTAGAAACTAGGGTTGGTGTTAATAATTTACATGTTTAGTATAATGCACCAGTGAAGCCATCTGGTCCTGGACTTTTCTTTGTTGAGAAACTTGTTTCTTTAAAATGATAATAAAAGTCAATATATCCCTAGCAAGACTTACCCAGAAGAAACAGAGAAAACACAAACTACCAACATTAGATATAAATTAGATATCACCATAGATCTTAGAGAAATTAAATATGTAGATATCATGAACTTTGTGCCAATAAAGTTAACAATTTAAAAGAAATGCACAAAGTTTTTGAGAAAACATAACAGTAAATATGACACCAGAAATTAAAAATCTCTACAAATCTATATTTACTTAAAAACTTGTGGGAAAAAATCCTAGCAAAGAAAATTACTGATCCAGACAGGTTCATAGGTTCAATGATCAATTCTATCAAACTTTAAGGAATAAATAGTATAAATGTTACAAAAACCTTTCCAAGAAATAGAAAGTAAATCACTTTCCAAAAATCCTTTCATATCCCCAATAACTAAAACCTAGGAAAGATTATTTTAAAAAGAAATTACATACCAATGTCTCTAATAAAGATAACTATAATATTCCTTAATAAAATACTGGCAAATTTAGTTCAGAAATGCATAAAAATCATAAATAAAATATGAGAAAGTGGGATTTATCCAAGGACTAAAAGTTTAATTTTAATATTTAAAAACAAATCAATGAACTTATCACATTAGAAGAATAAAGGATAAAACTGTATAGTCATTTTAGTTAGATGCATCAAAATATTCTATAAATTCCATATTTTAATAAAAATTCTTAGGAAAAATCTATATGGAAGGCATCCTCAATCTGATAAAGACATCTATCAAAAACCTATATATAATATTATAGTTAATGATGAAAAGTTAAAGGTTTGTTCAGTAAGACCAAGAAAAAACAAGGATTTCACTATCACAAGTTTCAGTCAACACTGTACTGGAGATTCTAGATGTCACAATATGGCAAGAACTAGAAAACAATGCCTAATGTTGGAAAGATGGAAGTAAAAGTGTCATTGCTTGAATATATCAGAATCATTCACTAGAAAACTACTAAAGAATCTACAAGAAATTACTGAAAAAATCTGTAGAAATACAAAGCTAATAAGCAAAAATAATTTACATTTCTATGTGATAGCAATAAAATATTAGAACGTGAGATTTTTAAAACAAAATAGCGAAACTAACCAGCATTTCTCTAAATCAGGAACTAGTTCCTCACACATCCAGATGTTAACACAAAGAAGAAAAAATAAAAGTCACTATTATGTAAGAAGACATTATTTCTGTCTGTTAAGTGATTAACACATTTTGACAATTAAGTTAAAATAGATACTTATAGAAAGTTAAATATGAAACCCCAACTTGCTTGATAAAACCAAGAGAGTGGGATGGGGGAAAAGCATTCCAAACAAAGTTTAGAATGCTCTCCAAGATATATTTGGAGAGGAGCTCACCAATATAATGTTGTCACATACTTTTCTTTTTCCTTCACAAGTTAGAGGCACTGTGTTTCTCAACTTGAGAAAAGCAAGACAGTATGGAATGCCTGCTTCCCCCACACACACACACTATAGATACTTAGGACCTTAATTCACCTTAACTCAATTAATACAATACAATAAGATAAAAACACTTAAATTGGTTAATCAGGTTTCTCAACATCAGCAGTTTTGGGGGGTATTTTGGCCCTAATTATTCCTTGTCATAGGGGCTATCCTGTGGAATATGGAATGGTTAGCAGCATCCCCAGCTCCTACTCTCTAAATAATAATAATTAGAAGGATACATCCAAAAAGATAATCTTAAAGAAAAAATTTAAAAGCTAGTATATATGTTGTCTGTAGATATGAGTAATTCATAATACTTTTAGGATGGGCTTTATATTTAGGAGATAAGAAAGGGAATAAGAAACATAAGGAGTTAAAAGGAAGCTTCAGCTGTATTAGTAAAGCTATAATAAAGAAAGAAAATAAGAGACCTAAAACTAGCAAAATACAAATGTATTTTGTGGGGGTGGTGGGGGCAGTTGTTTTGGTTAAATTATACTCAAGTAATTCATAGCATTAGGTTCTATGTCATAGAGTCCAGGAAGGTTTGGAGGATATTTCTACTTGCCATCTTTGTTTACAGAATCAGGAAATGGAGCAGTCACAAAATAAAACGCATCCCTAGAAATTTTAAGAGTCCTACGTTTGACAGTGTTGCTGTTTCACTCCTTGTATCTACATGACTTAGTCTCTAAAACAATAGCAATCATTCACAACACAATTACCAAGGAGGAAAGTTTACAAATGCATGCTTAAAACATAATCCACTTCAAAAACTGGGGACTAATTTTCCTTAATGTCGACACAGAATTATACGATAGTCAAGGTTCAAACAAATAATTACCTTCAATTTCTCAAAAAGTGCAGAAAACTCTTAGCAGATATTGTGATGAACCATTCTGGTTATTCTTACACAGTTTGGTATTATAAAAACTGAAAAAAACTAGATGTCAAATTATGTCCCCTCAATCAAAAATAACTCCATACGGTAAAATACTGATAAAAGTAGTTCTATTGAGAGTTATTCCTGCTTCCAGAAATTAGCACAAGAAAGGGTTTATATTAGAATTGAGATAATGAAAGTCTAGATTTTTCCCCTTTTAATTTTACAGTTGAAAGACCCTTTAGAGGTTGTTTAGGTCTAATTTTATAGATGTGGAAAATGAGATTCAGAAAGTTCAGGTGATTTCCTTCTTCAAGGTCATCCCGTGAGTTCGTAGCAGAGCTGAGTCTAGAACTCATATTTTTATCCTTCTATGTTCTTCCCACACTGCCAAAGTGAATCTCTGCAATATTATCTTTTTTTATTTTCTAGAAGAGAATATTTTATAACACATTATGGCTTAATCAGTAACTACATGCCTAATGTGCATCTCAGAATACATTAAGAATATTAATGTCATTATTAGGAGAAAAGGCTATTATTGCAGCTTAAGCTTTCATTTTCCCCCCATTTAATGCATAATCCTACTTCATATGGGAGAAAAAATATCAGGTTCAGTCAGCAACGTGTAACCAGTGCAAACTCCATGACACTATCAATATGACAGCCTCAAGGTCAAAAGACTAGATCATCTCTACATCAGTCAATTCTCTGCAACTCAAAGATGTCAATCATTGGGAAGGATCAGCTAACCTATCTCGCCACAAGCACTCTGACTGATTTAATGTTCACAACATTTGTTGGCAACAAAGGAAAACAAAGAGAGGAGATTCAATTTGTATCCTTCCATTCTAAGGCACTGGAGACACAGAGGAGAATACATACACTGTTTATTCCCTCAACTGATGGCATTTCCCTGTTTGCTTTAATCTGGTGTTTAGTTTAGCTCAACAAATCTAACCTTCTTCTTTATTTCTTCCTTTGAGGATCAGAATTCTAGAGTTTTTACAAAGAGCTACCTGGATGAGGCTTGCTGAGGAAAGGAAAGCTAGCACTGTTTTGACACACTGACATAAAAAGTTGCTTCAGCACACGGTGATTTGACTAAACAGCTTGCTAAAATTCTCGCCTCAAGAGACATATGTACATTCTCATTGTTACTAAAAAAGATTGTGATTTGTTTTCATCTGTGTCTTGGCTTACAGGTACAGGGGCACAAGCACTGGAGCAAGACAAACTGGGTTTATATCCCAAATTAAGATCATCTACCTCACTGTCCATACATTTATCATTAGAATAAGGATGGGGTGCCTGGGTGGCTCAGTTGGTTAAGTGTCCTACTCATGGTTTTGGCTCAGGTCATGATCTCAGGGTTGCAAGATCAAGCTCTGTGTCGGGCTCCATGCCAAGCATGGAGATTCTCGCTCTTCTACCTCTGTCCCTTCCTCCCCTCTCTCTCTCTTAAAAAAAAAAGAGAGAGAGAGAGAGAGAGAGAATAAGGATAATAATATCAAATTACATCAGTTAGGATTATATTTAGCTTCTAGTGACAGAAATCCAAACAGTAACAAAGACCTAAGCAAGACCGAAGTTTATTCTCTTTCATATAAAACACTGAACAAGAAGATGGGAATGGTGTTAAGGGACCAGAATCCTTTAATCTTATTCTATCTTTCATGGCCTCTGTCTCTGAGATCAAAGAGAAAGCAGCATTTTGATGTGAGACTAAGAAGGAAGGAAGGAATAAATATGGAGAGGTAAAGGGTAAACAGATGTTGACTCTAAAAAAAGCAAATATATGGCACAAAGGGCTTACGTCCCATTGGCCAGAAAAATATGGGACCATATCCAGCCACAAAAAAAGGCTGGAAAATATGGCATCCATTTTAGATGTACTTCCCTGAAGCCAAAAAGTAGGGATTCTCTTACCACAGCAAAAGGGAAGAATATATTGAGAAACAACCAGCATCTCTATCATACTTATCATAGGAAAGACTGCTAGTTTTCCACAAATATCTGGACTATATTTTGAAGCGCATTGCAATTTAGATGCTACCACCATAGAAAATGGAGTAAAAGTGATGAGAGCTGCTTCTAGGCCTACATCTGTAAGATTAGAGCATTCTTCTTCCATGTTCTTCTTGCAGTTTACTTTTTCTTTAAGCCAGCTAAAACCTGAATTTTATTTTATTTTGTTTTATTTTATTTTATTTTTTTAAAGATTTTATTTATTTATTTGACAGACAGAGAGACAGCCAGGGAGAGAGAGAACACAAGCAGGGGGAGTGGGAGAGGAAGAAGCAGGCTCCCAGCCCCTGATGTGGGGCTCGATCCCAGAACCCTGGGATCATGACCTGAACCGAAGGCAGACGCTTAATGACTAAGCCACCCAGGCGCCCCTAAAACCTGAATTTTAAGTCATCAACCTTTCTATGTAAGTGAGGACAATACCTTGAGGAACAGAAAAAGTGGAATGAATTAGGTCCCTTCATGCTAGATGAAATGAAAACAATTGCTGACATGGAATACTTTCTTACAACTAGTATATTAGAGAAAGATATCATTCTACATACGGTTTCAATGTGTGATAGCAGGTAAGCCTGACTTTGAGTGATATATTTACCTCACGGGGATGTCTCCAGAGTTTAAATGATGTAATGTCTATAAAGCGTTGGAAGTGCCTGCCCAAAGTAAGCACATAAAGAAATAAAAAACAAGTACATATACATACATATGCATACATATCACATATATAGTTATATATTTATATAATTATTTATGTATATTTATTATATGTATATGTATTGTTATATTATACGCATAATTGTGTGTGTATAACTATATAGAGAGAACCAGCTATCTCTTTGAAGTGTCACCTGGGTCCTCCAAAGTGAATTTTACATCAACCATTATATACAGGATATAAATAACAGCAATATCAAGTATACGTTCCAAATTAGGTGAAAAACCATGCATTTTGTTGCTCTGATAAAATATGCCAAAATCTTATTTCTATAAAGACAATATATGGACCAGAACTACCTTAATCTTATATGCCTCAATCCCTCTCTTTATGAGACCTCCAATGGAGTACACAGGAGAAGGCTAACACAACAATTCGAGTATTCATTATTATGATTACTATTATTATTACCCAGGGTTGGACTTCATTGTGAAACTTACTGCTTTTTTCTCTAATCATAAAATTATTTCTCATATATTTCCAATTTGATACAAAAATTTTACCAAATCATATTCATCAAATGCCAGGGGCTAAGAAGTAAAAAAGATGAGGAGATAGAGTATATATAACCCAGGCCAACATCCTCAAGTCTTACTGTCTGCTCGAATGCCTTACAGCTGTAACACTGAATAGATGCTGGCCCCTGGCTGAGCGTGCAACCTCAAACTCCAATTTTCTTCTCCCCAGCCCCAGAAAACTGTCACTGCTGCTTGCTTGTCCTCTGTGTTCAGTGCCACAAATCAGCAAATGCTCTGAGGAGAGAAAACAGGTAAAGGAAGGTCTCAGTGCAAAGCATTTGCACTCTCTCGGGTATCCTGGCCTCTCAAAATCTGACTTCCTTCTTTGCCTTCTACTATCCTCAAAAATGGTTTTTGTATCTTACGCGGTTTTCAGAAATATTTTGATAGATAAGTTAGTCCAATATAATATGCTATGTCACAAAAAAAGAAACAAATGTCAGGTTTTTTTTGTTTTTGTTTTTTTTTTCTTTACATCAAAAACTAGGGATGTACTGTATGGTGACTAACATAATATAATTTAAAAAATTATAAAAAAAAAGTATCAGCAGAGCCAAAAAAAAAAAAAAAAAGTCAGTTTTGAATAGTAGCATAGCCAGCCTCCAAGATGAGCCCAAATGATCCCTATATCTCCTGATATTCTCACCCTTATGCAGTCTGTTCTTGGAGTCCATGAGGTTTGGTCTATGGTTTAGAATATAGCACAAGTGATGGTACATCACTACTGAGGCTAGGTCATAAAAGACACTGTAGTTTCTGCCTCACTCCTGAACCCTTGCTCCAGGAGTCAATGCCATGCCATAAGGACAGGAAGCCCAGTGAAAAGTCCAAGGAGTGAGAAACTGAGGCCTCCTACCAAGAATCAGGAGAAAGTGAGGTCTCCTACCAACAGCCAGATGAGTGAGTCATCTTGAAAATGGGTCCTCCAGGGAAAAAAAAAAAAGTGGATGCTCCAGGTCAAGGAAGATGTGGTGTGTGTACACACACACGTGCACACACAAACACACACACACAGGAATATTGC
The DNA here is from genome assembly GCF_024610735.1 of Ursus americanus. Taxonomy (NCBI): domain Eukaryota; kingdom Metazoa; phylum Chordata; class Mammalia; order Carnivora; family Ursidae; genus Ursus; species Ursus americanus. The sequence continues at coordinate 23,396,670 of NC_142150.1, read as the reverse complement.
AGTCATAAAAAAGATGAGATCTTCCCATTTACAACAACATGGATGGACCTAGACTGTATTATGCTAACTGAAATAAGTCAGTCTGAGAAAGACAAATACCATGTGATTTCACCCATATGTGGAATCTAAAATATAAAATGAATAAACAAACAAAAAAAAGGAGACCTATAAATACAAAAAACGAATTGATGGTTGTCAGAGGGAAGGAATGGAGGATGGGCAAAATGGGTGAGAGGGAGTGGGAGACACAGGCTTCCAGTTACGCAATAAATAATTCATGAGAATAAAAGGCACAGCACAGGGAATATAGTCAATGCTATTGTAACAGTGTTGTATGGTGACAGATGGTAGCTACGCTTGTGGTGAGCATAGCATACAGTATAGAGAAGTTGAATCACTGTGTTATAAACCTGAAACTAATGAAAGTGTGTCAACTATACTCAAATAAAAAAATCTAAGTAAAAGAAAATGAATCTCCAGACCCAGTCAAGGTTTTCCATGGCTACAACCTGAGTGGATAGCTTAACCACAGCCTCATGGGAGACCCAAAGCCAGAAACGTTCAGTTAAGTTGCTTTTGCACTCCTGGCCCTGAAAAATTGCATAGAATAGCAAATGCATTAGTGTGTTTTTTTTTTAAGTTTTTTTTTTTTTTTAAAGATTTTATTTATTTATTTGACAGAGATAGAGACAGCCAGCGAGAGAGGAAACACAAGCAGGGGGAATGGGAGAGGAAGAAGCAGGCTCATAGTGGAGGAGCCTGATGTGGGGCTCAATCCCATAAGGCCGGGTTCACGCCCTGAGCCAAAGGCAGACGCTTAACGACTGTGCCACCCAGGCGCCCCTTTTTTTAAGTTTTGATAAAATACATACAACATAAAATTTACCATCTTAATCATTTTTAAGTATACAGTTAAGCACTACGTATTCACTAAGTATATACTAAGTGTATTCACACTGTTGAGTACTCATTTGTGGTGCTATCTGTCGGGATAGAAGTGTCACTGCTGGTTCAACACATAACCAATTTTATAGTGCTACTTAGCGTTTACTCGTATTAAAAAGGAAAAGTTACTGCCCATAAATAACGTACCCACAAAGATCATCTATCTCTTCCCATAGAATGCTATATTCATCTAAATTGAAGAGTTTGGGTTGGTAGTTCCGCTCACTCTCTCCCTTTAACTTAAAAAGCTACTGAGCAAATGTTCAAGTCCCGCCAACTAAATCCTAAAAACAAACTTATTTTTCCCTTACTCTCATGGGATGAGACAAAGAATTTGATACTGAAAGATTCCATGAGACTGTGGCAAGAGGGTTGAGAAGAAGAAGTGAAATGGGAAAGCTTCATTTCAAAGTCGGAATGTTGTCACAAGTTAGAAAAACCCTAGCCATATGTACACTAAGCCAAACAAGAATTTAGTTGTCTTCAATTATTTTTCCAAGTTTCTAAATTTGGGTTTGCATTCTGGCATGTCTTCTTGTTACAATTCTCTAGTCAGGAATATTATTTTCTTACTTTTTAATTGCTGTCCATAGGCTTTTAAGTCCTTCACTGCCTAAAGGTATCCATTCATAAAAATCCCAGTAAGGCAACTGTCTATGTAATGTGCAATAATTTGGTATTTATTAATCATAATTGATTATTCATCCCAGACTACCAATGGAAGACCTTTTCCCTAGGGCTACTTTGCAAAGGCATCAATGTGGTTAACTAAGGAGAAAAAAAAAATACAAAGAACTTTGATGACCTAATGTGCTTATAGAACCAACCCAGATGTGAGGGAGGCAATTAAATAGAAAATCATTTTATTGTTCTTATTTGAAGGTCAATCAATCTACTCCTACTTTGTGTTTTAGCTCTAGCTTAACGGTAAATATCACTTCTCTTGTCTTTTCTAGCTTTCCTAACTATTTGTCATGACATAGTTAATAGAAATAATTACTAAACTTTGTGTCATATTTCCACATCAACTATACTATTTTAAATATTTTAATATTAATTTAGCTGATTCACACTTTAGAAACCTATAAACTTTTTCAGCCCATAATGTTGGAAGCTGTACAATTTATATAGTTGTGGAAGCATTCCAATTCTGACACAAAACAGAAGCAGATGTATCGGCAATGAGATCCACATGAAGGAAACACAGCTAAACTTTTAAATATAGAAAACTAGACAAAATCTTTTTAAATAAATAACTAACATTGTCTAGATTATTTATGTACTTTTCTTCAGATGACTTTAAAAGTATCCAAAATATCTGAGTGACATTACCCATAGAGCAAGAACATTTGTCTACTAGAAACTGGGTGAGATAATGCCTAAAATTATGCACGAAGACACTGTCACTGGAACTGCGCTGTGTTAAAAAATATAAATTTCTCTTCTCTTTGAAACTTCATAAGTTAATAAACACCAATATAAGAACAAGATCTACATAGTATTCTATAGTTTTTCAAAAGCATACATATCTCACTTCACATTTCTTATTCTATCATCCCCTGTGAGGTAGGGAAGTTTTACATACATATATATGTGATTCTCTCTCACTTGGATCATTACAACAGCCTGCCAAATACACCTGTGTGTGAGATGAGGCAGGAAATCTGGAATTTTGACATTCAGCATAAAATCTGGAACATAAAATAGCTAACACTTCCATGAAAATAAAGGCACTAGGCATGTGTCTCCCCATTCAAGTACATACACTGTGAAAGATGATCAGGTATCAAGAGAAAAGGAAAGGAAACATGTACTCCACAGGAAAATGAAACCAAAATCTACCAGAGAGCATTATGTAATTTCTAGGATCACTTACTTATCTTTGATCAAACCAGCTCTGATGACTAACTCAGACTCTTTTCAGGGTCCAGAATCCAGGCTAACAAGATTCTTAAGAGTCAAAATGACCAAGGCATTTGTACTCCTGGTGGCTCTTAAGTACCCAGACAGGACCTAACTAAGACTCCCCACCTGACCACACAATACCTGGTAACTGGCTGCATGCCATATACTTTCTGCCTCTGTCCTGGGTCTTCCTCAAACATGAGGAATCTTTCTGGACACCCATGCAAATGAAACCTTGAAATGCAGGGAAGTGCCCAGGTGTGGCCTGAACTCTTTACCAAGGGGGGAGAGAATCCAGTGGATCCCAAATTTCTTTCTCCTTTCTAACTCTCTCCCTCCTAGCCTTCCCTAAGACACAGCAATGCTACTGATAGGCAATTTGCAAGGCTGTTCAGAGACAAGATCCCAAGGATGAAACTATTAAGGCACACTTAGCAGCAGCCAGACAGATAACACATGTGCCCATCGACTCTCTGTTCTTTCTATTTATGCTCCCCTTGTCCCATATTCCTGCTACTGTCTGCACTTTAGTCCCCTTAAAATAATACCAGGTAAGCGCTCTTCTGCAATGTTGGTTTTTCTAGATCGCAAGCAAAAACACAAAACCGAATGCCACACATGGATGTGACCTGCAAATTTACACTAGGAAGTGAGAGAGAATATTGTTGAGAAACTGACAAAATCTGGTATCAAACCGTCAAAACTTCTATTGATCTGACTGAAGTAAGAAGCTGATCCCACAGGAACTACTTTCATAGCTGAAGGCTCATGGGACTTTCACAAAGGATAACACTCTTGCCAGTTATGAGTGTAAACTAAAATAATTGCAAACGATGAATAAATGAATTTTCATGAGTGACAGTAAACAATGCAAACATTCAAGAAAAGAATGTAAAATAATAAGGCACCTGAACAAATCTATTTAAAAATCTGTTTAAAATAATTAAAAACATAAAGAGTAGGAAACAAAATCAAATAACCAAATAATATTAACCAGAATAGGCACATATTTACAGAGGAATCAAATAAAATTTTCATGCATGTAAAATAGAGTGACTTGGAATAAAAACTCAGTTTATAGGTTAAAGAGCAAATTCCACAAAGCCAAAGAAAGAATTATTAAACTGAATTTGGTGTCTAAGGAAATCACCCAAAATGGAGCACAGAGAAATAAAAACATGGATATCATTTTTAAAAATAATTATTTTCCATGAGTAACAGAATTTAAAGGGCTGATACAGTCTATTAGGAACATCAGAAGGAGGGGGAAAAAAAAGAAATAGGAGGATATACAATGTTTAATGTGCCAATGGCTATATAATTTTCCAGAATTGAATCACCAACCACAAAGTCGTTTTGCTTACTTTTCCATTTTATGGCTCAAAAATAATGTCACTTGAAAAACTAGTTTTCAAAATGTTTAGCACAGTCTTTTTGGCACTCCTATTTGAAACTGCTACATTTGTTATTTCTCTATGGTATTTTTTGTTGTTGTTGTTGCTCACAAGGCATGACTTTCGATTAATAGCCAGATATTCCTAATACCAGATTTTTATTTCCAGCTGCCTAGGAAAGAACACTCCTTAATAGACTTGGAATCACACAGACCTCTTGATGCCAGATTGGACCTAACAAAAGTATATTTTAGAAAGGTATATTGCCTCCTTAAAGAGAGGGTGAATTGCTTCCCACAGAGACACCTCTATATAGTACACTGCAAAATGAGAAGAATCAAGTATTTATTCATATTTCCACTGAAATCAGAATAAAAAGTAAAGTATTAAAATACTTTGACAGAGCTGAATATCATTAAAGCATTTCATTGTTATATATGTCACCTAGGTGTCATTTTGTTTTCTTTGTATTTAGCCTGCTTAGGCTTTTTCTGACACTTTTGGCTCTGAAGTTTGATATTTTCAACAACGTTGGGAACATTTGGGGACGTTACTTCTTCGTTTTTCCTGTCCCCTCTCTCTCTTCTCTCATACTAATATTCCCATTACACGTATACTATAGAGTAATATTGTTCAACACATCATTTATTTTTGCAAAAGTTCAGCTCTCTGTCCTACGGATTGGGTAATTCCTACTTATGCGCCTTTAATTCAATACTAAGCAGTTCTTTTTTATATAGTTTCCATTTCTTTGCTAATATTTCCTATCTATTCACTCATTGCATCTGTTCCTGCAAGCCCCTGAATGTATATGCAATATCTGTTTTAAAGTACATGTATCAAAAGAAAGGAAGGGAGGGAGGAAGGACATGCCTGATAATTTCAAATTACCTGGGTCATCTCACAGCCTATTTATATTGAACACATTTTATGATAATGGATAAAACTTACTTCTTTACATGTCTAGAAAAACAACATAAACATTTTTTTATGTTGAACATCATGGATGATATACCATAGGGAGTCCAGATTGTATTGCTCTCTTTTAGAGGATGTTGACTTTTGATCTGCCTGTCAGAAAAAAGTTACTGGCAGATGCATTTGGCTTTATGCGTTATCATGGCTGCTCTACTTCATTTCTGTTTTTGGACTTTACTTAACAGTTTGGTCTTTACTGATAAGGTGTATCCTTTTTGGGGTCTTAAATGAATGAGGTGCTCAGTCAGCAAGGCCTCCCCACATTGGCCCTCCCAGCACTTCCCCACCTCGGATACCACCTGTCAGCCCTCGGGTCCATGGCAGCCCCCCTCTGCTGGGTCTCATGGAGCTGTGTCTTGTGTCTGTTAGCTCACACTTGCACAGTGATCCTCAGGGAACCCATCAGGCTTCTGGGCTCTGCCTCCCTGCACAGGTTCTATCCTTAGACTTCCCTGCTTTCCAAATTCCATCGGCTTCTGTAGCCTAGGTCTTCAGCAGACCTCCTTGCTCTTCTGGGATTTAGCCCACTACACAGGATTCCAGAGAAGTGCCCTCAGTCATCAAGGTCAGGACACAGGTAGGGACTTCTCCCAAGGATCACCGTACTGCATTGCCTGTTGTCCAAGGCTGAGGAGAGTTGAGTCATACACTTTGTGCAGCTGTATAGTTCCTTATGGCAGAAGGGTAAATTTGGAACCAGTTACCCAACCATGGCCAGATGTGGAGTTGCAAGAGCATTTTGTTGAAGAACAAAAGTAGCAACAGAAAAAAAAAAAAAGAGAGAGAGAGAGAGAGAAACAAACTAAACACTCATTAACATTGGTTAAATAATTGGTTAAATAAATTATGCTGCATATTTACCTTTAAACTCCACCTTGCCTTTGAAAAGAATGACATGGAGCGATATCTAAGACACATTATTAAAATAAAAAAATTTTTAAAAAAGCAGTGTTCACAAAGCCACAAAACTGTGTGTGTGTGTGTGTGTGTGTGTGTGTGTGTGTGTGTACATATATATGCAAAATATGGAACGAAAACTGCAAGGATAAACTCAAAACTGCTATGGTTACTTCATAGAGTATAACTAAAAACAGCAGTGTATGTATACTTTGTGTATTACATGTCTCTGTGGTATTTGTATCATTCACAATGGGAAGACGCCTTAATACTCTTTAAGATAAAATAATGAAGAAGACTTCATATTGGTAAATAAATTGGGAATCACTATGTACACGTTTAACTCTTTGGTGAAATGCCTGCTGGAGATTCAGAGTTAAAAAACATCTGAGGTAGTAAAAGTAGAAACCGGACACATTTATAAAAATACGATTACTTTTCTGGCACTGCCTCCCTGCCTTTTAGTCCTGACACCCAATCTGTACAGCAGCACCTCCCACCCCTTCTGTGTTGTTAAGTGCTGCAGATCTGAAATGCTTTTTCCCTACCATTACTGGAAACTGACATGAAGGGTCCACCCTCTCCTGCAAATCTGACATGTCAATTTTGAGGGAGGATTTGAGTAGTAAACACTTGACACAATTTATTTCTTTTCCAATTGTGAGACTCAGAGTCTCCCCCAGGCCCCCCGTTTGAATAGCTGAAAACTACTTTTATGTCTTTCAAAATCCTGACAGGCATGTGGATTCGGAACATGCCAGCAATATGTCAAACAGCATCAGTTCCTCTGCCTCCAAGAGTGATTGAGACTATCTTTTAGGATCAGTTCCCAAAGAGCGATTCGCTCCAAATCAGCTAGTTCAAAGAACAATTCTTTTCCTGAGAGTTCAAAAATTCATGGTAATTGGAACTGGAAATTACTTAGGTCAGCCAATCATGTCTCCACCTTCTACCTTTGTCCTCATGGCCACTACTCTCTATAAATAATCAGTCACACTCAGAACTAACAGCGTCCCTAATTAAACTACTGGGAATCTAACACAGTCACTGGTAAATATTCCTATCAAAAATGTATTCTATATATTCCAATTTCACTTACTTCATAAATATGTTATCATGTTGATAATTCAGAATAAATCTCACTGTCAGAATTTCTAGAAGCTGGAGAGAGACAACTTTAATTCAAGCCCTGGCTCTGTCAATCATCAGCTGTGCAACTTTAGTGAAGTTATTTAACTTCTTTATGCACTTCATTCTTTCTCATCAGTAAAATGGGGATCATAACGGTATCTATATTACAGGATTGTTTGAGAATTAAGTAACTTTCGTTTAAAAGTACATAGGTCATAATAAACACTTACTAATAGGTGTTAATTATCATTACCACCATCTTTACAATCTTCATCATTATCATCTCCTAAATGATTAAATTATTTTACTCTTATAAACTAGTAATGGTTTTCCAAAAATTGATTTTATTTTGTCTTTAAAAGTTTTACCTTCTTTAAGCTTTGCTAAACCAACAGTAATTGCTTATTGTTGACAAATGAATAATGGCTGTAGTGTCAAAAGAATGAGCCCAAACTCAAAGCAAGCACTCAGTGAATTTCATTTGAGCTCAACCCCACTCACATTAGATTGTCACACAACAGTTTACCAATGCTTTAGAAGCCATGGGGGGGTGATCATCAAGTACTTATTCAATGGATGATGATTTTATGAGAAAATACATATATCATCATTTCCAGTTGATATTAATGAAGCACCAGAGGTCATTGAACAGATTAAGAACTTTATGTCTGACTCTGGATAGACAGATAGATATGGATATAGATAGAGATGCATGTATGGATATATAAAATTATTCTTACCTACAAATGGGTCACTAGGCAGGGGCTTAAATTTTTATATCCTGATTTTAGAAAGTAACCTCCCCTAGGACAAGTGTCACCAGCTAGACTCCAAGATTTGACTTTTACTGCCCACCTGCTTGTACTCACTGACCTTTATCCCACATTTTCCTTAAGCTCTTCTTTCCAGCTTATCTCTTAACTCCAGCAAACGGAAACTGAAACCTCAAGCATAGTAATTTTCCTGACAAAACCTCGAGCCAGCCCAGACCACCCAGACCAGTGTGAGTGTAAGCCCCGATTCATGCCTGCGCAGACGGACTATGGATGAATTCTAGAATGACCGACAATTACCTTTACCTCATTTATAATACTAAAATCTCCACCCAAAGAGAAGCACAAGCCTCATTTACATAACATACAATGTATGCGCAAGCATGTTTCCTTAAGGCACAAGTGTGGCCTTATGCCCTTCTCTACACATGATGACAAGGGTTCCCTTTCTCAATATTCATCCTAACCCTAAATAAAGGAACCCATTTACCCTTGCTCAGGGAGTCATGGCATTAGAAGCCATTCCCCATCATCCTCTCCTTTGCTGCAAATAAACTTTTCCTTGTGTGAAAACTCAACCTGCTGCAGTTTCTGACTCACCAAAGAGCAAACTCACATTGATTCAGTTACACAAGGAGCTCCAATCTCTAGTGCCAAGAAAACTGAAATTCAGATGTCTGCAACTGTCCCACTATATCCATACTACCAACTTTCAAAGTGGTGGGACTATCCAATCCCACATAAATCTTTTCCTCTCCCACATTTTGTGATTGTTTCCCATTTGTTCATTTTAAACTGACTCCGTTAATTCACAATGAGGAAGAACGTTGGAGGCATGAGGCAACGTGAGTTATGTGGCCTACATAATCCCTTTCCAAGGGTAATACACAGAGACCTCAACTAAGATACAATATTGCCATGGAAAACCCTAGAGACACACATTGCCCAGGGTGAGGCAAGACTATAGCTGAAATGTTTAAGGAACATCAAAAACCAAGCATAACTCAAGAGGAAAGAATGGAAAGAATGGCTTAAGATAGCGTCAACAAAGCAGCCAGAGAGGCCAGGTTATAAAGGGTTTTGGAGGTTCTCTCAGAGATTTGGATTTTACTCTGAATGAGGCAGGATGCCCCTGACAGGGTCCCAGTACGGTAACACATAATCTTTTTTTGTGCTTTAAGATCTCTCTGCTGTTGTGTGTAGAACAGACGGAAGTGATCTCAGAATAGAACAAAAAGATGAGAAGGCTGTGGAGGCGTCCACTCTTCTGTTTTCTGTTTCCTTGTTTCATGGTTATTACCACCCACAGCACTTCCTGTTCTATATAAAAATATTTCTATAGCGTTGAGGTCAGGAACAATATCAGATTGATTTTTTTTTAACCTACTGCAATGCTTATCATATTCTCTCATTTTTCAAAGTATTTCTTGGAAGTACTTCCATAATAGTTATGAAAACAATTGAATTTCATCGGTTTTTAATGCATTTTAATAAGGCAGTTTTTAATTATTGTTTTATTCTTAATTATTACAATTTTTCTATCATTTTGAATAGAAAGTCTTCCAAATTAGAGATATGGCATAATCGAAGGCTTGGCAGAGCAACCAAACTATCGCCAATGCATTATAGTAGCATGAAGAGGAATATTTATTAAATGGCCACTTGAACACATGGTTCTGTAGGAAAATACTCCTTCATTATCCATGTTGGCAATCTTTCATTAGCACTATATTTATACCAGACTAACAGAATTTTGTAATGCTTCCAATGAACTAAATTTGCATGTTTGACATGCATATGCTTTGAAAAAATCTGCACAGTATTTAAATCATTACATAATCTTACTCAATAGCTATGAGCAACAAGAAACACAAGCAACCTCTCAACTTTCTTTCTCTGATCAAAAATGTACTTCATCCCTTTGTAAATAGGAAAATGCCTAGACTCATCTATCATTTCTGAATTGGTATGCATAATTTTTACTGATCTTATCTTCTGCTTGTAAATCTTCATGCAATGAGAAAGGGACACAACATAAGGCTGATGATTGTAAATGGCATTAAGTAACTAGAAGCTACAGACCTCACAGTGTCATGGCAGGGTGGCACACAGAATATTGGATAAAGTCTAAAGAGCTCCTCAGCTTCCCAGGGAAAATAATACAATTTGGATTGTTAAAATTATGTGACTCTCTGCTTCTGTTCCTTTTGATTAAGTCTTAACACAACACACACATAATTATGTTCCTCTAAAATCTAGAAATAGGGGTGCCTGGATGGCATAGCGGTTAAGCGTCTGCCTTCGGCTCAGGGTGTGATCCCGGCGTTGTGGGATCGAGCCCCACATCAGGCTCCTCTGCTATGAGCCTGCTTCTTCCTCTCCCACTCCCCCTGCTTGTGTTCCCTCCTCACTGGCTGTCTCTATCTCTGTCAAATAAATAAATAAATAAAATCTTTAAAATAAATAAATAAATAAATAAATAAATAAATAAATAAATAAATATCTAGAAATAAAAAAAGAGATGAAAATTAATTAACCGAGTGCATTTTATAATGAACAATTCAGTGAGTTTCTCAGATCCTAGAACTTATTTGTTCTTTATTTTATCTTTCACAGCATTATAAAAGCATCTATTCGTTTTCTAGTGTTTGATCATTTTTTCCCTCTTTGATGCAAAGTCCAACAAAACAAATGAAAAAGCTTGAAAATTAATGGTGGCTTTATAATGAAATTCTAAGAAGTAGAGAGTTTTTCCTGTTTTGTTTTTTTTTTGAAACAGCTAAATCCAAATAAGTTTATTTAGTGCCAATAATCTCTCTCTCTTATATTTCTAATCTCACTTTGACCCAATTACACAAACAACAGGAAAACCAATGGATTTGATATTCCTGACCACAGTATTTTTTAAATTAAACCCTAATTGCCATAAGACAGCAATCCTCATTTAAATATTATTGGTGCATATTAACTCTCCTCTCTAAACACAATATTTGGGAATCACATTAACTGTCCCAGTTACTATTACTGTGTAATAAAACCACCTCAAAATAATGATTAAAAAACTAGGCTCATGGATTCTGTGTGTCTGTAATGTACAGGGAGTATAGCAAGAATGATTTGCCTCTGTCCCTTATCTGACGCCGCAGCTGGAAAGGTGCAAAGGCTGAGGTGACTTGAACAGAGGGGCTAGGATTGTGTAAATGTGTCTGATGGTCAATGCTACCTACTGGCTGGACCCAGAGCTGGAGCAGTTGAGCAGAATACTTCACATGGCTTTTTTAGGAGGCCTGCATTTCCTCACAGCATGGTATCCTCAAGGTAGTCTTTACATCATTTCTCAGGGCTCCAAAGTTAAGTTTTCCAGCTAACAAACCAGAATTCATGTTGCTTTTTATGACTGCGTCTTGAGAATCATGTTACATCACTTCTGCCAAATTCAACGGTTTATAAAATAACTTCAGGGACGCCTGGGTGGCTCAGTCATTAAGCATCTGCCTTTGGCTCAGGACGTGATGCCAGCGTTCTGGGATCGAGCCCCACATCAGGCTCCTCTGCTAGGAGCCTGCTCCTTCTCTCCCACTCCCCCTGCTTGTGTTCCCTCTCTCGCTGGCTGTCTCTTTCTGTCAAATAAATAAATAAAATCTTTAAAAATAAATAAATAAATAAAAAATTCAAGTCAGCTCAGATTCAAGAAGTGGATAACATGTGGATGGTAGAGTGGTAAGGTTCAAAAAGCATAAGGGATGGGAGATACCATACAGCCACATTTGGAAAATATAAAGTACTTCATTGACTTTTACGTTACTATGTTAACCGGAATGTACTTAGATGAGAGTCTTACACAAGCAACAGTAGTAACCAGAACAGACAACCTGCTAAGTTTAAGTGGGAGCTTTCCTACTTCATCTATGGCTGAGTCCTCAAATACAGGAACTAAGAATACTTCTTACTCATATATTCCTTCCTTTTTTTTTTTTTTTTTAAGATTTTATTTATTTATTTCAGAGAGAGAGCTAGCAAGCATGAGCAGGGCGAGGTGCAGAGGGAGAAGAAAACTCCCTGCTGAGCAGGGAGCCTGACGCAGGACTAGATCCCAGGATCCTGGGATCATGACCTGAGCCAAAGGCAGACGCTTAACCGACTGAGCCACTCAGGTGCCCTCTTACGCGTATATTCTAAAGAGATTTTGGAGACTACCTGCAGAAGACTTGGTAAGTAGTAAACACAAACTAGTTTTACCATTTTTAGCTCCCAAAATACAAAATGATGAAATAGTGCTCAAAGCCAAATAGTAGTTAAAATAATTTTGGGGAACCCATTGAACTAAATGGGCTTCTTATGGGAGAAGGAATTCAGGGAGAAGACATAAATGTTCTTGAAATATAAAATGAGGCCTCTGCACATTGAAAGTTTCTCAGGCTAACAGAGCAGGACATAACTAATGATAACTCCAACCTCCTGACTCCTGCTTGGCCTAAGCCACCTACCCTCTCACCTCCTTACGGTCTCCATCTGCTTCACTCTAATCCCTCCATCATAGCACACAGAGTAGCTGCAAACATCTAATCAGCTCATTCTTCCACTTAAAATCCTTCAGTGGCTTCCCAGTTGTCAGGGTGTCTCTATGGGGGCCCTGCCCTCCTTTCATGCTTTCACCTCCTTGTGATGATCCAGCACCACGTCTAGTGCTTCCACTGCTAATACCCCACCTGTCAGCTGTTTGGAACTTTCATCCCTCTCTGGAACTCCACAGCTTTGCTTAGACCTCACAATCTTGGATGTGTCTTCCCATCTACCAGATATACCTCCAACTTCATCCCCTGCACAGAATGGTTGGTGTACCCCCACGCTGCTACGAGTTCCCTCTGCACCTTCTATGTCTCTTCTCCTAACACTCATCAGACCTTATGAAAATTACTTGTTTCTTGTCTATTTCTAGCTCCACAAAGTAAATGCCATGAAAATAGTGACTGAGTCTATCTTGACTGCCACAAAGCATCTAGAACAGCATCCAGCTCAAAATAAGAACTCATTAAGTATTCACTGAAAGAACAAATTTTAAAAAATAATTTTCAACTTGCTTTTCAATTTCTTGACAGTGCATTGCCAGAATTTCCAACATATATTTTATGTCATTATATGTTTCTAGGGGTTTTTTTCTCTTTAAAAGTTTTATATAAATGGAAAAATAAAAATAAAGTAGTAGAGCAAATCTTGATGTGCTGAGAGTAATTCCACATATTTTCATCAGTACCAAGACAACTGTCATCACTTGCCCAGGTGTACAATTTTCTTATTCACTCTTTCCCATAGTATTATCCACCTTTTGCTTTAGAAATGCTTCTCCTCCATTGTACCTTTCCTTCTTTAGAGCTATTAAGTTTTTGATCTCTAAAATTTTTTATACAATCATGTATAATCATATACTTAGGGTATAGCTTCTCTCATTGTCTCTCACACGCACACATTTTCTCTTTTTACTTGCAATGATTAGAACTCTGAGAGTGAGACTATATTTTATAGCAAGATTGCAAATGAAACAGGATGAGCTGATGCCATAACATAAAGAGAATTTTATAATGTTTCTTGAGGGCAATGAAAGCCCCATCTTGAAAATTTCTTAGGGCAAAAGGGCAGGTGACAAGCTATATATAAAAGGAGTTAAATATCAAAATATATAATTTAAAATGCATTTGTGGGTGGGAACTACTTCCTGGAGCTTAGCAGAAAGTAGTGTTTCATCCGGTCTAGTTCACAGCACAATCCTTCAAAATCTATGAATACACCAAAGGCACAGTCATTACCTTAATGGAGGGGAAGCTCAGGAAAAACATGCACACCTGGACACTTCAGCAAGAACCTTGATTATGGAAAGTGGAAAACAAGTAGGTTTTTCAAATAAATAAATAGATTTCCAATTCTTTTTTTTTAAAGATTTTATTTATTTCAGGGAGTGCAGCAGGGAGCCCCATGTGGGACTCGATCCCAGGACCCCAAGACCATGACCTGAGCCAAAGGCAGACGCCTAACCAACTGAGCCACCCAGGTACCCCTAGACTTACAATTCTTAAAAACACTTTTGTATTGTTGAGTGATTAGTTCCTTTGTGGGGCTACTTATAAATAAACAAGGTTCCATGTTAAGCTATTCGTTTATGAATTATGCATTAACAATTATAAATTATTAGCAGTAGTAGAGACTACAGTTAATGGAGAGTTGGTAAAACAGAGAAGAAATACTTATGTAAAAAATTAATTATTTCACACAAGTTAAAGGATTAATTAATACTGTAGATACAAAAGCACTTCTAATGCAACTTCTCTTTGATTCTAATAATGCATAAGCTATAGAGCACAGAAATACTTTGGATTTGTTTAATATATATAAAAAGAGAAAAATGGCTTCTGTTTTCAAATTTGTGGTTATTTTTGAAAGACCTTTCCTGAATTAAAAAAAAATTTATTCATGTGCACATGGAGCTAAAAGATGCTGATCCAAGTGGCGAAGTATATGATCTGTGATCTGTGTTTTTGTAATACAGTGCTGGGGTAATCCTTAGGATTAATAACCACTGTTCTCACCTTTTATGTCAATCACTCCCATAGTGGTACTATCATCTCTGTGTGAGTGATATTCACATCCATATTTCTAGCTTTGATCTCTCATAAGAGATTCCGATCAGCAGTTCCAAATCCACGCTGGATTTTTCCACGTGGGTGGCCTGCCGAACCCAAGTTCATGTTCAACAACAAATCCACAGAAAGGCAATGAGAGACACACAAAAGAGCAGCAGTCTGTGGTCAATGGATATTTCAGTGCTGTTTTGGCCTTCACTTCACATCAGTTTGTTTCATTTATGTTTCTAGCTCTCTTCTAAGAACTGGTTTTCATCCTGTGTCTTTGGTCATAGCCCACATGTATTTTTTATCTAAAGATGACTTGAGTCTTTTCATTCTAATTCATGTATATTCATAGAGCTGGATTATTTTCTTTCCCTGCGTTTTCTAGGAAAGCTATAAGTATTGATACTGGACGCTGCAAATTATATTTAGGAAACTGATCAACATTATTACTGGCAAAACATCAGAGTTTCCCAACAGTGAAGAGGGCTTTTAAATACTGATCAGTTTACTTGTCCAGGGCCAATGAGATTAGCAACTGTGACTCCTGAGAAATTCTACTTCCAAGCTGTGAATAAAAATTTTAATTGCAGGTTCACACTTTCTCTTAATAACATTCATGCTATTATGATACATGTGTGGTTGTAAGAGAACAAAGCTTTCATGGGGAAGATCTATGTAAATATGTTACAATGTGGAAAAGATCTTAACCAATAAAAATCTTTGTAAAAATTGATCTTGTGAGCTTCCCTCAAAATGTTACCTTGTCTACACCCTTGATGCTGAAACATGAATTCAGTAAATTATCCCATGATACTGCAAGCCAGCTACTACAATTTCCACCCCCAAGTAAGCCAGGGGGAGGAGAGGATGAAGAAGGTGGCATCATTCTTCAAGACCCATTTCAAACACATCTTCCCCATGATGTCTCACATCATTCCATAAGCCAGATATGATAATTGTCCCCTTGAACCACACCACACTGAACTTACGTGTCTTTTGGCACTTATTTTAAGGCACTCCATGTTATCATTATGCAGTATTTTATTCTGTTGTCTTTGAGGCATTATTTCCTTCAATATTTCAAGATCTGGTTCATGTAATAGGTACTCAAATATCCAATTCACATCATAGATACTCAAAAACACAAGCCATACAATAGGTATTTAAATACACAGGTTAGTTGGACCAGTTTCACCAGCACTCAGTCTGTGTCATTTCCAATCTCTTCAATTTGGAAGCATGTGGGGCTCTGTCAGTTCCAGCAGCAGAATCAGTCTCATTAGCAAAACAAACAAGTGGTGAAAGCACTGTGAGACAGAAGGAGATAAGAGGGCAGTCGTGCAGAAAAGTCCACAGGCCACGGAACAAGCGGACACTCCATCCTGCTGTCTCTTTTATCTTTGCCTCTGCTACTGTCACAGCTGGACCAGAAACCCTCTATGTCCGTCAGTTTCTGACCGCAGACTGATACTGCCATTTCGAGTATGGACCTGAGATCTCAGAGTTGTTGCCCACTTTGCAGCAAGATCAGTCCTCATGGGAATCTTTGTCCAGGTCCAGAAGGAGAAAGGACAAGTCTGAGTGACTGGGAAACAGGGAAAATTAGTTGCTCATTCCACCAAATTGTTCTTTCTCATCTGCACACCCCACACTTTCTAAATGGTTTCCTGCTGTGAGGATGGCAGTCTGCACAGCAGTAGTTCTCTCCTTTATTTGAACTTTGGTTGTGTGGTGTATTCTTCTGTCACAGAGTACTTAGAGAAGCATTTTAGAACAGATTGAGAAATTCTGATAGTAGACTCTGATCTTCAGAATGAAATTAATAATAATAATGGTGTATAATTATATGATCTAAGCATCTAATGCATACTGATTCATTGAGTCCTTACAATATCTCCATGTGCTAGCTACTAATAACCCCCCCTTCTGTGGATGAGAAGCTCAAAGCACAGGTTGGCTAAGGAACTTGCTCAATGTCACAAAACCACGAGGTGGAAGAGCTGACACAAATGGAAGAACTTGGCTCTCAAGTCTGTACTCTCTGCCAGTCACTTATAATTTCTTCTTAAAAAGTCTTCCCAATGAATCTCCTTTATTTATTGTTTCTGGGACAGATAAAAGGCATAGGGCTTGGAGACAAAGGACAAAGGCTAGGTCTTTCCTTCACACCTCAAATGTGCTAAATGGCTTTGAACAAGATATGTAATTCCTTCAATCTCATTGTCCATGCAAAATGGACAGAATCACAGCTTTCTTCTCTTTCTTAATTACTGTGACAATTAAATTGGAAACTTAGAATGAAGACCCCAAGTCCAAGACTGGACAAAAATATTCAAAAAAAGTGATCTTTCTTCCTCTCTTCATTTGAAAAATCCTCACAATAAAGAAAAGGAAAGTAGTTCCACTTTTAGAAATACAGTTTTTCACCTTTATATTGTAATAATCTCATAGCTATATAAAACATAAAGCCAAATGTCCTATGAGAATAAATTAAGGCCTGACGATCAGATAGCTGGGATACTACTACCTGCATTTCAGTCTTAAGATACCATTGATCGTAGGAAGCACCATTATTTGATGTGTTTAATTGGAAAAACTGCTAATTAATCTATGATGAAGCTCCATTATCACAAAGTGTTATTATTTATATGTATTTAAATCTCCTTTTAATACATCCCATTGGCCATCACCCAGTCAGAGAACCTCAGGTGATAGCAAATAAGGACGGGAAATGCAGGAGAACATGGAGCCCTGTAGTCAGCACTATTAGCTGTCACCATGGCCATCACTTCAATCCATCATCTTCATGAAAAGTAACTTGCTCAAAGTCCCTCAGCTAAGTAGTGGCAAGGATGTGGCTAGATCGAAAGATCCATGACTTCAAGTGCATACAAGCTACCTTGGGTAGCCTCTACTGATCCCAAACCAGATATAAAGGCCAAAAGCTAAACTTCTAGGAGTACTTTTTATGGACTGGGGGGAAAAAATCTGACAATATAATAAGTCTGTGATCTGGGAATCATTTGTTCTTTATTTATCTTACTCCCACATCCAATCCATTAGCAAGCTGTATCTCCTTTTCAGAGAAGTGTTCAGACATAAGATTATTCAATTGTAACAATATCCCACCCCCAGCCTGGGCATCCTCCATTCTTTTTACTTTCTCCCTAGAACATATTATCATCTAATATGCTATATGACTGGGTTATTTGTTTGGTTTGTGTGCTCCATCTTCAACTCACAGGACCCTCCACAGCCCTAAGAGAATATAAGCTCCATGAACACTTTTGCTGTGATTGCGTTTTACCGATTTGTTCAGTTCCCTATATTCAAGCTGTGAAACACTGCCTGGCATAGAGGAGAAAATCAAATAACTATTGGTTGAATTAACAAATATTACTATCATGTTATTTAATTATTGGACAAGCAACAGAAATCATCTCAATTTCAAACCTAGATAAAGCATTGCTTAGGATTAAAAAGATAATAAAATAAAGTGCACCAAGAACTTCCATCTTATACATTCACAAAATTCTGTCTTTTCTTCTTCTTTCATGACAAAAGAGTATATTGTTCTTGAAACAGGGTAAGAACCTATCTCAGGTTGAGCCCCTTGGTCTTTTATTTCATACTGAAACAACCCCACCTTGTGGAATGAGGGTAAATTTGCTGAAGCCTCGAACACCCTGACAGCATCTGTGTAACTGCAGATGTAGACGGCACAGTGTATCGCTGACACTTCAAGGCCTCTGCTGATTTCTAAATGTGCCGTAATTGCAGGCAGTGGAGACACTGGAGACACAGGCTATTTACTGTCCCAACCGAGCCACTCCCTAGGGTAATGTTTGAGCAACAGATTTAAGTGATTTTCTCTTTCTGATTTTTTTTTAAATATTCCTTTGCCTCATAGTTGTGCCAGAATACTGATAATTGTTCTACTTTGTTTTCCTAGAGGAATACCACAATTTTCTCATAAAACTTTTAAGGTGGTATTATATAGTGGTACTGAACAATTAAAGGGCAGACCACGTGGTGCTACAACTAACCAAGACAGAAAGTTCTAGATTGACTAGGGAAATCACTTACTATATCTTGGGGGCAACGGTGAATGAACAGGAATTTTTACTAGGAAGCAACATATTCTGTGCTCTGGATTATATAGTACCCGGAACAGTGCAAGCTCCCATTTAAGCTAAAATTGTCCTAAGAAAATAGCCATGTGTTCCACATAGTGCTAACCACCTTGGAAACCTGAAGGGTGCTTTCTTTGATTGATGTACTACAGCAAGTGACATATTAAAAATAAAACTTTAGATGTAAATGAGTAATTGTGTATTTGTACACTCAAAAATACATTCTGGTTAGAAATCGTTTATTTTTAGTAGGCACCGAAGT
The DNA here is from genome assembly GCF_024610735.1 of Ursus americanus. Taxonomy (NCBI): domain Eukaryota; kingdom Metazoa; phylum Chordata; class Mammalia; order Carnivora; family Ursidae; genus Ursus; species Ursus americanus. The sequence goes on along the minus strand of NC_142150.1, from coordinate 23,377,629 downwards.
GAGAAATCATGCACAAGATGTTATTGCTAATTTTTGAAGTAATTCTTCCTTCAGATTTTTACTTTTATATCTGTAAGTAAATTCTCAAAGAAATAAATTTATCCAAAGTCCCATTATCTTAAAAAAAAAAAAACTATGCTAACTTTTCATGGTTACCCCCCCATTTGTGTTGTTACAAAAGTAATTTTATATAGTTCAGTGTTCATACTAAGTTTACATTTTTAGCCTTTCACCTTAATATTTGTGGTAAATATGGTTTGGGCACTATAAACAGTCTTCACATCTAAGCAATATTTCCTTAATTTTAAACATATGTAATAATTTCTACATTTAAAAGTCATTTGTAATTTCTCACTACTATAATCACAATATGAGCTATTACCATTTTTATGGCCGTTTTTTTCTTTTAAAACATTATTGAATAAAGCCAAAAGAAAGAATGGAGACACACACAATACATTTAAATCCAGTATCCATGCATAAGAATAGTGGCATGCTATGGGTTAGGGTTTTCTCTAACAACCCAGTCTCCTCTCCTCCTGTAAATTCTCTGCTAATCTAGGAAACAGAATGACAGATTTTTTTTTTTCCCTTGCCAGTACTTGTGTATCAAATTTAGACTGTAAGGGTTGTTACAGATAAGCGGCTGTTTTCCTTCAGGATGGTAAGTAGAAACAGAATCCAAAGAGTAAGGGATCTGGAGTGGATCTCCAATATTCGTAAACATTAGCTTGGGTTGTTGAACAACTGGATCAGAAGTATATGTAAAGCATTAAAGTCATGCCTGGCACACAGCAAGTACTCAATAAATGTTTGTTGTTATTATGTTTTTTACATCTCTAGCTATTCAAAGGTAGAACTATTCTCCTTGGATCACTTATTCATCTTCAAAAGCTCTATATTATTGCTTCATGATTTTGGAGCAACAAGAGATTTTGCAGAAAATATTTTCTCCAACAAAGCCATGCATAGCTGGGACTAGAATTCAATCATGGAAACACTGTGTATCTTTTTTTCTTTCCACTCATAATTAATGAAAATATGAAACAAATTCACTAATCCTGAACTTTGGTAAGTTCCAAATTATAGAATCAAAGACTACAATTAGATTTTTATATTTGTGTAAAATTATCGGACTTAATCTCATAGTCTAGAAGCCCCCCCCCAAAAAAAAGAAAAAAAAAAGAAAAAAAGGAAAAAAAAAACTCATATCGAATGATTGCTTAAATAAATGCAAATTTGAGATTATTTATAAGACAGTTTCAGAGGAAATGAATTACAAGGTTTTAGTTACAAAATGGTATTAGTGTAACATTCAGAATTCATAACTCTTTAAGTTTCATTTAATAGGGTTGAACATTGTTAATTTCATGGTGACGGCAGGCTCTTCCCCTGTGGTGACTGAGCAAACAAAGATGATAAAAGTCAATCAAGAACCTAGGATCACAATATGAGTTCTATTAATTTACTTTCATGGTACATTTTAGTTATTTTTAAAGCTTTCTTAACATTTGACAATATGCACACACTACTCGGGATTACTATGGGATGTCAATTGTACCAAGGATATGAATTATCTGTAGGAAAGTATAAGTGGTGTAAGTTTTTTTTATAAATGCAATTGATTAACAGGCTCACATCTAATATATACCAGGATGCTTGAGAGAGAGAGCTTAAGCATGCAAACACAAATTATGTCATTACTAAATCAGCCCCCTCTTGCCACCCACTGCATAGTAATCCTCCTTCCCACATCAGTTTTTGGTGTGATTTTAATGACTAAAGAAATGCTCTTTCATTTTCAGATTGCAATTTAAGTAGCAATGCAATCACACCAGAGATTTAATGAAAAATGTCTCCCTAATTTTCTCGTACACAGCATGACTATAATATAATGAGAAGGCTATGTCCTCTGTCTGCTCAGAAGTCTTCACAAGGCCTTCTCAAAGGCATTCCATGGGAAGACAAATTCCTCTAACATTTGCAGGCAACTTGGTTGAAAGGTAATAACAGTGTGGTAGTCCAAGACCACGGACTCTGGAGCCAGATCACAGGAGTTCATTGGCCAGTTCTATCATCCAGTTGGTTCAATGAGGCATAATCAGCAAATATTGTATATATTTAAAGTGTACAACAGGACGTGTACATTGTGAAATGATCACCACAATCAAGTTAATTAACATATCCATCACCTCACATAGTTTTGTTTTCTTTTGTTTGTTTTTGGTAAGAACCCTTAAGATCTACTTTCAGCAGAGTTCAGTCTAGTTTGTAGAAGTGGGGAAAGAAACTTAACTCTTGACAGGAGGAAGTGCAAAGAATTTGTGGCCATTTTTAGTCCATCATACCACTGTTTAGTGATGGGCTATTGCCATGTCTCCTCTGATACTATCCTTTCTCTCTTTCAACTATGATTTTCAGTGTGGTAACATGACCAAGAGCTTGTGAAACCACCTGAGTCTCGTGGAGTCCATTTTCAATGAATCTGGTTAGAGACCTCTCTTCTTGATTGGTGCCCTAGGAAGAGGCATAGGTGTCAAGCTCCTAAGCCTTGCTCTAGCCTGAGATAAAACCAAAGGAAGTTGCTCCTTTCTAGAATGAAGAAACTCAGTTTACCCAGACTCATGATTAACAAGGAAAAGGCAAATGTATGAGAAACAGAGAAATATTTAACGAGGGAGACAATCATCACCCCTTGCTCCTCTCTCCATGGACAGTGTGCATCAAAGGCAATCCTGGCCTTACACTGCCCATTCCTGTACTGCAAAGACTAAAGGCTATGCCTCATGTCATCAACCTCATCAGTGGAGATTCAGGACAGTATCATAAATTTTATTCACAGGTGAGGAGGCTGTAAAGGTGTCAACAGAATGTAAAATGAAAAACATAAAACTAGGTACAAAAAGCATTTAATATAAACAGCCTGAGAATCATAGTAGATATGTATTTACCTAATAAATTTAGTTATTTTTAAATTTACTGTTGATTTACCTTGGTCAATTATTATTTGAATATGAATTATTTCATTAGCTAGCAAGGTAATGGTTCTCCGTTATGTTCTGAGGTAGGGATTTTCTTAAAAGTGTTTCTTGAATGGGTGCATCTAAATTCATAATTTCAAACAGTACATGCAGGGAGACAATCTGAACTAAGTCTGTTGCAAAAATTCTACAAACCTATAAAGGATTTTACTGTAGGCAAACCAAGGTAGGCACTGGAGTTATCTATGATGAGTTGCTCCTTATAATATTTTTAAAGAGGCTATCTTTGCTTTCCTCTAAAATTTGTTTTTTTAGAGTTAATTTTGAAATGGCCCTCACTCAGTATTTGGCACTCAGTCAGGCTGCCTTTTCCTTGAACTACTTTGCTCTCAAAGTCATGTCCAAAAGAGTTTAACTTCTTTCTCCCCCAACCAAACAAGTTACTGCACTTGTTAAAGAATAGATAAAATTCCTTAAAAAACAAACGAACAAACAAACAAACAAACCAGGAAGCACCTGGGTGGCTCAGTCAGTTAAGCATCTGACACTTGATCTCAGCTCAGGTCTTGATCTCAGGTTTGTGAATTCAAACCCCAACTTGGGCTCCACACTGGACATGGAGTCTACTTCAAACAAACAAACAAACAAACAAACAAACAAACAAATGTATGTATGTGTGTGCGTGTGCATCTTTCTTAAACTATTTCATATATATCTCATGATATTATTCTTTCTTTACAATATTATTTTGTTGCATTTGGCAAACATCCCCTAAGACATTTACCATGAACAATAAAACCACTCCAGGCTTGTCAGTTCAACCTCAGTGAGACAAATAACCATTTTCTTTTTCAACACCTGCAATACTAACTGCCAAGAGAGAAATGTGCCTCTCACTCTGTGTCTAGTATAAACAGCACAGAAACAACAGCAAAGATGATTCAGGTCAATGTGAGCCAGCTCCAGCACACCACAGAATCAAATCCATATACTAAACTCTGATTTAATAGGGGAAGATAAAAATTAATAATCCAAGCTTAGAGGAACTTTTGTTTGGAATAACACTTAAAACACAACAGGCTTCCTTTCCTGAAAGCTGTATTAGCTTTTTCAACTGAAGGTATCAACAAATTTCTTATACTCAATTACCTGAGGCTGAGACTATGAATCTAGAGGAGATTCCAAACCTGTCTGAAATAAGAATTATAAATTAAAAGAAAGGAATTGGGGATCATTTTTAATGAAAAAAATTTCAACCTTATCTTCAGATTAGTGGCATCATTATTTTTTTTCTCCTTCCACTTCTTTGAAATAGTAAGAGAAAAGTACAGATTTCAGACTTTAATTCCTCCCTCCCCTGGTCAAATACCCTGCAGTACTTCCTCTATTCGTACTGTTATTAATTTATTGGGCACTTTGATTTATCACCTGAATTAAGACAATATTCTTCTAACTGGTCCCCTTGCTTCCGAGACATAATCTTCATAAATCCCTATACAGTGCTGCAGAATGATTTGTTGGGGGGGGGGGGGAAGTATCATACTCACACTCTGCTTCAAATGCTTCACTATTTTCTCATTCCCCTCAGTACAGAGTACAGATACAGACTTTACAGCCCAGAATAAAGAACCTCGATGATACGGCCTTGGCATCTTTACCCCTTCTCTTATACAAAACCAAACTCACTCTGCTCTCTGTGATTAACTGGCTGCACTGATATACCCAATTTCCATATCTTCTGGTATCCATGCATTTGTTAATACTCTCTCACATGGATTTTGGACTTAGTAAGCCAAGTGATTTGCTCTGGCCAATGGAAAAACAGCAAACTTGATGCAAGCAGAGTCCCAAAAAAGCATTTGCATATTTCTACTTCCATTCTTGGACCCCTAGGAATATCCCCGGGTCCACTTTCTACAGGCTGAAAGGCATGGATTAAGGACACTCATCCAAGTCTTTCTACATCATCAGCCAATAGCAAGGAAATATTCACTATGTGTCCCAAGCTGAGGCCAAAAGAAATGGTTAGACAAGCCATACCAATATCATTTGTAGATTCGCGAACATTAGTAAATCACCATTATTTAAGGATCTAAGTAATGAAGCATTATTGCAGTAGAACCTGACACAGAAATTGGCACTGGACACTGGACATTAAATGCTACCATAACAAAAAACAGTACTATGTTTCATTGGCTTCTCAAATGGCCATTGAACAAAAACTAGAACAATACGGAGAATGCTGCTAAAAAATGTTTTACAGTGGCAAAACAATTGGTCTAATTGTCACTTGCAGTAAGTTGGAAGATGTAAAATGCTCCTAATAAAATTTCAGAATTGAACAACAGGGGTTTCCAGGCACAAAGTGGAAAGTGCACTGGCTTTTCTAAGTTGTATATGTATATGAGATAGATGAACCAGTATTTTCAGGACAGAGCATAAAATTGCTTCTCATCTCCAAATTCTCAACTGAGAAAACAATTCTCAAAGTAAAATACCTAAGAGCAAAGATCAAATCAAGAGAGACTCACCTAACTAAGTAAAAGGATTTCTTAAAGTCATAAAGGCATTATCCCACTGCAGACAGTGACACACAAAATATCGCTGAATAAATCTGGAGAGACAGGCATGCCTCAATAAAAAATTTTTGGTGTGACACTTGAAGCATAAAACGGAATCAAAAAAATATTTTAGATAGCCACAATATTTATTGTTATTTTTTAGATAACCCACAATACTTTTTCAATATTGGTCAAAGTGCCATTGGCCTAGAGTTTAAAAAAATCTATGTATTTCAAAATGTATTTCAAAGCCTTTCAAAAGGCTTTGGGACATCTACCTTTATATGTGCAAGGATCAGGCTGAGAAAGTAGCTGAAAGAGTATGCTTTCCAATGACCTTTTCAGAAGTTAAAAAGTGAAGGTAATGAACCTGGAAAGACATCCCAATGTGCAGAGCCACTAAGTTGTGAAAAATAATGGAAAAGAGAGTTTACTCCCATAGAGCAATAGAGAACAATAGTCTAGGGAGCCACTCCCAAGGAGCACATCTTGGTCTAATCAAGAAACACCAACCCCCCATACTTGGAGTACTGGGAATCTGTAACACTGCTCCATCTGGATTCTATAATTTTTATAAAGCAGTGACTGCTATGTGTGCCCCACCCTACACTTTAAATGAAATGGACTACTGCAGTTATCCTGTCCTTATCTGATTATGAGTGTGTAAAGACTTGTGTCGGGGGCTAAATAACTTGTCCTTCTGACATATAGATCTCTGGATGATGACAAACTGAACTATATGGACTTCATGTAAGGCATGAGTTCCTGGACTCTGAGTCCAATATAATGATCAATGATTGTATAGATTATTAAAGGGAAATGGGATATGCATAAAGAGTATTTACATGTAGAAGAGACATGAATAACTGATCAGAGGGAAGATGTTGACAAAGTGATTCTATTTGTGCCTCTACGTTTTCATGTCTTTCTCTATTCATGTTCTTTGTGGTACCCTCCTATGTGGACTCTGGGTTTGGTTACATGAGTTACTATGGCCAACAGGCCACTAGCAAACTTATCACAGAGGATTAAAGAGTACTTGGTATTCTCTTTGGTTTGCCATCGAGTATGTTCAGATTTGTCAGCTAGAGGTTGAGATGTGTGTCACAGAGACAGTCAACCAAGCTGAGAGTATTCTTAATTAGCCGAAAGATTTTCTGATAACCAGCTAAATATCCCTAAGCAATATCATCATTCTTTGGCTCTAAGAAATGCCCATCCAAAGCCCAATCAATCTGTAAACCTGTGAGCAATGACAAATGTGTGTTTAAAGCCAGAGTTGCCTGCTGATTGCTATACAGCATTATTGCAATAGTCAACTGACATATTCTCTCAAACCGGATTTCCTCTAGCCCCCACATTATTATCATCTATAAATTACCCTAAGCTAGTAATCCCCAAATTATCTTCATGACTATATTCTTTCCCCTCCTCACCAACATACACACACACACACACACCAAATCATCATAAATTATGTCAATTCTACTTATAATATTTTTTAAATGTAACTATTTCATTCTATGTTCTAGAGTCACAATTCTAATTTCATTACATTTAATTTGTCTCTTTGTAACATTCATCCCATATCCACTTCCTGTCGCCTAGCTTGTATTATTCACGCATATGCCAACAAGATTGTCCTAAAAGAGATTTCATCATGTCGCAGTCAGGCTTCAATGTCCCTGGCCAACCTTACAACTTGGCTTGTTATTGGAAATCTTTCCTAACTTACCTTAGGCTATTATCCAACCTCATCTTCGAAGAGACTACAGCATTCATCTATGCTAGCATTTACATATTACTATCTGATTTCCTAATACACATGAATCTTTTCCTCTGGGTCTACTGTTCACTCCTCCTGGGACTGCACTGTCCAATTCACCATGTGTAGCTATTTAAATTTAAGTTAACTAAAATGAAACTTAATTGAAAATTCAGTTCCTCATTCATACTAGCCAGATTTCAAAAGCTCAGTAGCCACATGTGGCTAGTGGCCTACATACTGGATAGTGCAAATTACAGAACATTTCCATTCCTACAGAAAATTCCATAGATGATCTAGAGTATTTTCTCCTTTGTGAATATCTGCTCTACTGGACAAGGCAGGCATAATGTGAGATCCAAACAGTATTTATATTATCTGATATTCACGCCATTATTTCACTGAGAAAATACAGATGAAAGGGGGAAAGTTCAAGGATAATCAGGCTCAGATTGATTTCTTTGCTCGGATTTGATTTCAAAAGAACTAATGAGGAAACTAGTTATAGAGAATCGCACAGCAGATTACTAATGGGTTATGCATTATGTGACTGAGAACTGGGATTTAGAACAATTCAACAAAATTCTAGTACTACCAGTTTGGTCTCTCATCTGATTAGCTTTCAGGGAATCCCCAGGAAATTCTGGCTCCTATTGTGGTCATTTTTCAAAGTCCAAATTCGAATTTCACCTTCTCTCTTTAATACTCCATGTAATCTCTTCCTTCTAAAATTGCCATATCCCATCCATATCTCATCTGGAATTAATTCTTATTTTTATGACTGTTGTTACATTTTGCTTGACATATCACATTATACTGAGATTACATATGGTCGAATTCAATAGAACTCAATGGATGCCAAATATTACTTACTAATCATGATGTTCCATAGAATATAAGAGGATTAAGAGGGTCACGGGAATCACGCTTTATATTACATATATGATGTATCATCTATATATAGATATTATGTATTTATCTCTCTATTCCTGCCCCTCAGTGTTCATTAGACAATTAAAGAGTTTGCTGACTCTGAAAGAGATGACTCTCAGTTGAGGCTCTTCAGAAAATCCCACGTTTTAGAAGAGGTTATAGTCGGGGTAATGCTTAATTCAGATGGATGAATGCTGTAGAAGAATTTCAGCAACTGGGAGAGCTTAGGGTATTTTATGGGTAGAAATGTCTTCCTAGGGATGCCTGAGTGGCTCAGTCAGTGAAGCATCTGCCTTTTGCTCAGGTCATGATCCCAGGGTCCTAGGATCGAGCCCCCCATTGGGCTTCTTGCTCCGCGGGAAGTCTGCTTGTCCCTCTGCCCCACCCCCTGCTCATGTCTCTAATAAATAAAATCTTAAAACAAAACAAAAAAGAAATGTCTTCCTAGTAGACTTCCAAACACAAAATATGAAATCCAACCCCTACTATGGGAAGAAATCTTGACACTGACTTTGAAATGGCCTCATTCTTCCAATCAACTAATACAGGTCTCAAAATACACAAATCAACAATTCTATTTAAGAGAATTCTGAGACTATGAGTATATTTCAATTCATGAGGCACCATTCCTGATAGACACTGTTTAGCCATACAATGAACATTTCTACTGTGGCTACATTTTAAAGAGAAATAAAAGCAGAGTACAGAATTTACTGAAGGTAAGTGCTAAATTTACCGAGGTAAGTGCTCTACAAGTATTCATCCATCACTTGTTAAAGAAAAGACATTCATGGTTAGGTTTCCTTTGACAAATGTAATCAATACAATTGGTAATGAGAGTAGCAATTAGGTGGCAACATCCTGAGAGGAAAACCAAGTGGTCTATTAAACAATAACTAAAAGATGTCAAAACAATCATATTTTATTTTTTTTAAGATTTTATTTATTTATTTGAGAGAGAGCAAAAGCGAGAGAGATCATAGAGTGGAAGGGAAAGTAGACTCCCCACTGAGCAGGGAGTCCAATGCAGGGCTCAATCCCAGAACCCCCAGACCATGACCCGAGCCAAAGGCAGACACTCAACCAACTGAGCCACCCAGGCGCCCCTGTCAGAACAATTTTATTAACGAAAGACACATTACTAAAAAACAAAAGCGAAATTCCAAACACAGGTCCTTCACTACACACTGTTTCTGGGTTTTCCTTTTCTATTATAACCTTTACCTATACTCATGACTAGCAATATTAGCTCTCACGTCTCACCTCTTATCAAACTTTTTCTGTATCTTGGCATTCGTGACTATTGTTATATTTGGATGCATGTTATCTCTCATACATATGTTATCTCTCATACAAGTGCTCTTAAAAGAACAGGCACGTCTTTAAACCATTATATTCTTTGTTGTTCTTATGCCTGGAACACCTAAGATACTAAATGAATGTCTGTTGAATGTATATATCATAACAGCTTTTACATGTTATTACAGTCAGACTCTCCTCCAAAAAAGCAGTATAGTGTGCTAAGAGTAAACATTATTCTTAGTGCTTAAATATTCATTCTTTCAGTTTTGAGGTTGGGCAAAGCACTCAACTTCTCTAAGCTTCAATTTTGTCATCTTTAAAGTGAAATTCATAAAATAATTATTTTACAAGGCTGGAAAGGCCAAATGAAATAATAATAAAGGATTATTTAGGGAATTTTTAACTATTACTACCGTTAATTAGGTCCAACTCAGACTTATCTTTAACACCTTTCCTCAAGGTAAAATAATATTGTAGAGATTTACATGATTAAAGATATTAATCGTAATTGGCAGTTTGGGGTTCATCTCTTCTAATTTGGGGATATGGAAGAAGGAGATATATCTTCCTCATCTTCTGTGTTAAGACACACTGAAAGGGGAAAAACACGCCCACTATATACGCATCGACAATTAGTTAAACTAAGACTGTGCTTTAAATTTCAAAGCAGTTCCTCCTCACAGCAACCAAAATAACCCGACACTTGGCTAAGATGAGTTATTAATTCTATTTCAATTATGGGAGATTATAACTGGCAAAAAGTATCTTCTAGAGTTGCAGAGTCAGCTTCACCAGCCTGATGCTCATCCCAGAAAAGCCAAATGAATAACAGATTCACTGTGAGCAATTTTCCAAATTTCTTGCAACAAGCACTATAATTTGCTTACAGGTGTAATGTGCCACCAATAATTGGACTAACTTGAATTCTGTTAGTGTAGCATCTGCTGATACCATTCCTTCCTCCTAATTGCAATTATTAGAGCTCTTTTTGACTTTGTCAATTTCCAATTCCAATGCATTGGTTGTTCAAAGCTATTTGAGTAATTATGATTGTTGTTCTTCAATCATGGATTAATTCTCTGAAGCATGAATTGGGAGATAATTCGGTGAGGCTGTTGCCTCACCATAAAAACTGACAAACATTAAAGACAGAAAATGAGTGTGAGTATGTATGGATGTGTATACATATCCACACATATATAACATATATTTAACTTTAAAAAAATATATATATATATATATATAACTTAATTAAAACCTTGATTTATAACATTTATATATTCCATTAGCTTCTTGCTATGAAATGGGGATAATATCAACCCAAACACTACAACTTGAGTTTGTTTCCTAAAACATTACAGTAATTTAATACTTACAGTTTATGTTAAGGGTATATTGTCCCTTTGTTCATGTTGTTACGTTTGTTGTAGGGAGAGGTTACCTGTTTTATGTCTATTTTAAGTTAATTGAGTAGTTATGAAACAAAAGACTTATTTTGGGCTCAGTCCACTCACTAGCTTGTGTAGCCACAATGTGGCCTCAAATACATGAGCTAAACTCCTACAATGTGTCCTGATGGATGCATATCAATCATAATGATGCTAATTATTACTAATGAAAATGTGATAGGGCGTCAGTATGTTAAACTTTAAATAAACTTTACTATGCTTCACAATGATTTTCTCACAATGATCATACCTGTACTGGTTTTATTAATGAGTGACTATCTGGTAGAGCCAGAAACCCTCTTGTTTAACTTTGTGTCATGCAGTGAATGTAAGGTTTTGAACCAAAACTAAATCACTCTGAAATTCTTTTCTAACTGTACCAATAACTTTAACAACTCTGAAACTCAGTTCCCTTATCTGTAATGTTGACATAATAAAATCTCTTATAAAGTTATGAGGAATAGAGTTGACACGTATTGGGATCCTAGCAGATAGTGTTCAGCAGAGACGAAGTAGCAAAGCAACGGTATTTGTCAGATGCTGAGCTGAGACTTACAAAGTAATATAAGAACCTTAATAATGAAACGCTACATAACGCAGGGAAAATAATGCCTTTCAGAGAATTAGTTATATAAAGACTCAGAAGTTGTTTACTGGTTTTATTCATAAAATACCCCAAAAGTTGGATACATAAAATAAATTGATAGTATAAAGTACATTTTGCCATTTATACCTGAAGTTATCCACCTTTTGGTCTTATAATCAGCTGCATTGCAGAAATTTCAGTCTCACCTACAGACTCAATTAATTCACTACTAAAAATTGCACTTATAAGTCATTAATGAGTGCATGCTATGTGCTAAGTGTATTAATATATATTAGCTTAGTTATCAATTATGACAAATCTATGTGAGAATTGTTATTGTAGCCTTTTTTTTTTTAATTTGCTTTGCTTTTTCAGGGTTGCTTTGGCTATCTGCGGTCTTTTGTGCTTCCAGACAAATAATTTTAGGATTGCTTATTCTAGCTCTGTGAAAAATGTGGGTGGTATTTTGAGGGGGATTGCATTAAATGTGGAAATTGCTTTGGGCAGTATATCATAGCCATTTTAAAGATAATTTAATAGAGGTTTAGACAAGTTAAATAATTCTCATTCATATATTAGTAGAGCTATGACTAGAACCCCCAAAATTCAACTCTGAAGTCCAAAGACAGTGAAGAACCAATAGAGGTTACAGTAGAGACACCATTTAATTGATTGTGAAGGACCTAACATAGGCCAAGTCCCATAAAAAGGGCCTTGTGTGGACCCAACTCTGAAACTAGCCCATACAAAAATCCTGATTAAAAATAAGTAAATAAAAAGGCAGCTTCTGGAAGCAGCAAATTTAATGTGTTTAGTACTTAAGTTATGCATAAAGAGCATGAGGAGATGAAGCTGTAACTATAGATTGCATCTGTAACAGCAAGGGCCTTACCCAAGGCACATGAACTGCTTTGTACAGTCAAAATCAAGTGCGTGGCATCTCTGCTGTGACTTTTGTTGGTTCTTTGCCATTTCTGTTGATTCCTATCAACTCCTAAATGATTTGTCCAATAGTTGAATATCATATAGATGAAAATCGTGTTTTTCTCAATGTAGACAAAATGTTATCTCAGAATTGTCAACCTGGTGCTATGACTAATGACTCAGTGGACGTAGATGGATTAACTATAATACGACAGGAAAAATCAGAGAAGCTAGAACCATAATCAGAGCAATGCACTAAAGGAGAGAAGAAACGGCAGTCTAAGCAATGGTAACAAGTCTACTGAGGCAAGTAAAACATAGTGCTGAGCAAATTCAAGGTTATACGATACTACCTCCCCCCCTTCCACTTCCACGGTCTCCATCACTGATCAATCATGATCCTCATTTTCCGCAATAAACCTGAAGAGGGTTCAATGAACTCCTTTAAAATCTGTGAAACAAGGGGCCAGTACTGACTGGTATGAGTTCGTTTGGATGAAATCTAGTGGCTATCTTGAGTATACAATATTTAATTTAATAAATGTTTATTGAGCACTACCATTAGTAATATCAGTCCATTTTTTTACTCAAACTCACCCAAGAAAGTGTGGTCCTTTCAAAACAAAACAAAAACAAATATTGTTAATAATTTACCAGAGGGAAGGACAATGTAACAACTTGAGATTTTCTTCCAAAAGTAAATTTTATATTAGATTTATGAAAAATAAATAAATAAAGATTTATAAAGAACATACAAACTACTTCTGTAGTTATAGACAATCTTTAAGAAATCTGAGAAAGATTTAAAAGTTTAAGAAAAATTGATAAGAAAAAATCCAGATGTTTAAACTTAATATTCAGTCTCAAACAGTGAAGGGCATGAGAAGTTGTTTTGTTATTGTATTTTTTTTTTTTTCACAAATTCACCTACTCACCCCATAGTTTATTCCACTGGCTACATGAACAAAACATCTCTATAACCTTATGCAGGTCAGCACAGTCAGATAGCCAGAAATTCTGGAATGCCACAGAAGGCGATTGCTGACATTAAAGAGTAATCTAGGTTAATTACTGAAATTGGGATTGTCCAGCAAGAGATAATCTGGTATTCTAGTGATAGAAGGCTTATGACCAAACACTATGAAGAGATCTATACCAGCAGGAAGAGAGATCTGTAGCACACCTTTCAGTAAAGGCATGAGGAAGAAAAATTCTGGGAATAAGGGCAGGCATTATAAAATCTGGGCATGTTATGCAAACAAATGTTCAAGCAAAATCTTTACCAGGAATAGAGTGAAATGTGGTAAGCTTTGTCTCAGGAATGAGGCAGAAATTCGAATTATAGAAGTAGGCTCCAAGGTCAAAGCTGGACTGCAGCTGTTTCCTGAATTCTAAGTCCTCTGAGTATTGTCTTTGGGAAGTAAAAGACCTGAAAATCCAAGTCCAAATTCCAGCTCTGCTACTTATTATTTGTGTAACCTTGGAAAAATTGCTTTGCCCTACTGAACTTCAGTTTTCTCATCTATAAACTACTGTTAGCCTACTTACTCTGTAGGGATATCATAAAGATTAAATAAGAAAGCATAATTTAAATGCCTTATACAGCAGCTAGCACATAAGTGGACCTCAATAAACCTACCTGAATCCACTATGGAATTGCACCTCCTCGTCCCCAAATGTCAGGATCAGGCCTGGACTTTGATACAGAGCAGGGAGAGAAGCAGACTTCATGCAGCTCCTCCACAGCGGGGATACTGTGTGAAAGGAAGGCAGTGAAGTATGGACAATTGGATTCAGAAGCCAATGAAGGGCTTACTCCTCAAATCAACATTGGTTTCATTTTTGGACCAGCTCAGTTCAACAAAAGAAAGGATAAAAGCAAATATAATTGTTAATAACGTTTTCAGGAGAAAAGGGCAACTGACAACTTCAGGGGGTTTTTTCCTGTTAAGAAAATGCCCCCAAATAAAAGTAAAGATGGTAACTGCCTTCATTATGGAATTCAGCTTTCAGTGCAATTTCTTGAACTAACTTCCCCCTCAACCATATGCACCAGACAAAGCCCACGGATGGTGTGTCGAACGAGCCGTGAGAGAAAAGACTTCTACATATGGTTCAGTCTCATTACAGTCATTCCTTCTTGCAGCCATTTCCCCAAGATTAAGGCTGGGAAGGTTCTGTTTGGGAACCATGTAAATGAGAGAGGCTGGGAGCTCAGCTGCAGAGAAGTAGAGGCAATATATGAAATTGCCTTGCTGCATGTCATTGCATATGCATTTAATGTTTTGATATGCCTTTGAGAAGAACTGCCAATAAAGTATTTCCTTGCTGCCATAGAGAAGAATATATATAAAAAAAATTCCTCAATCTCTTGGACTAGATAATGGTATGTTTGCCTCCCTTTTTGGAAAGCAGTATAGGAAGATTTTAAATACATGCTTCTCTCTCTCCCTCTCACTCCCTTCTCTCTCTCTCTCTTTATATATATATATATATATGCTTATATTTATGTATATGCCCACACAAATATATCATACCACACATATGTATTTTATATATGTTAATAATATATGTACGATAATGACATATGTAATGTAGCTTTTATTATACAATAATCTGGGAATCTTTTCTTGTTTTGGGTTTCACTGAAAATCACAAAAGAAACAAGCAACTCTTCAGCCAAATAGTCTTTCATTATTACAATAACGCTAAAAGCCCACAGTGTAGTTTGGGATATTAAGCAGTACAAAGCACTACATTTGAACCTTTGGATAGCACTACCTCATGCTTAAATCTATAAAATTATTACAATACATTTATTCCAGGTCATAACTCTTTCTGGTTTCCAAAATATATGATATAGAAGAAGGCAGAGATAAGTAAATGTTCTCTTTCAGATGGTTAAGAAACTCAGAAAAATGAGTATTCCTTTCCACTGCACTAACCATCCACGTAACTCATTGAGTGATGATTTGTCTCCAGTTAGGGCCTCTAAAACTGATGAATATGAGTCAGCTCCTGGATTATCCATAAACCCCTATAAAAACATATGTTGAACTTTCCACATGTATGTAATATGTATTTTTCCAGGGAAAAGATCCATAGCTGATAATAATTCTCAGATATGTGATTCCCACTAAATATAAAAATAAATGGCTAGTACCTTTGAGTATGTTTGCTCTGAGTTGTATCTCAAACCTAAAAATGTATTTCTACCAAAAATGAGAATTATTGGAGGCTACAATGGAATATAGTGTAATGATGCAACTCCTTCATTCTCAGTAATGGCGACAAAAAAAAAATCGGTACTCAAAGGTGAAGGTATGTTTTCTAAGGTTTACTCTGAACAAATAGCCAGGATATACTAATTTAGATAAAGGTTTCTAAAGAGTTGTACACACATATATTTTATACTAATTAAGAATGCCAACTATGCAGAAGTACTACCTTTTATGGCTCAAAAATCAATACAGCTATCCCAAATATCAGTACCAAACATTATGGATTGTACTTCTAAATAAGGACAGCATATCTTTATTTTAAGTCATCTAACATCAAACTCATCCTTATTTTTGTCTGCATTCAGTTTTATGCCAAGGCTTATCTATATGTAAATAGAAAGAGTCAACACAGCCATTTCCCTGAAAAATTCAGGATATTTCCTCTTATCACCTATGGTGTGATAACACTGGGTAAAAAATCTTGATTGTTCTATTTATTCTCCCTTTTCTGGCATTTCCTCATGGGAAGAAGAATGCTAATCTAAAAGCTCCATATTCCCAGTGGCTGGAGTCCTGTTAGAGTCAGTCTTAATGTACAGTCCAGCCTGTTGCCTCTGGCCCTCCCAGAGCTGTCTATACCTGGGCACACTAGGCATGTTAGGCATAGTCTATATTCTAGCTCTTCCAGTGTTCCTCCCTACCATTGACTAAGTCAACAGACAAAGTAATATATCCCAGGCTTGGGATTTAAGCAAGAAAAACAAATGCTTCCCCTTTCCCCCAATCCAGCAGAGCCAGTAATCAAGCTCACATTTTGCCCCATTAGACTCGCTATTTTGTAATACTCTTATCTGATAACACTACAAAACAGAAGGAGGATGAGAGGAAGCCCAAGCCATACTTCCAACAAACTTGATATGTGTAAATACTCTTTCAGAGAATCTAAAAAAAAAGAGAAAGAAATATAAAATAAAACCAAAAAACAGAACCTGCTACCGATGATCCTGACAGCTAGGTAGAGGCATACCTTGTTTCATTGCACTTCCCCTCGCTGTGCTCTGCAAATACTGTGTTTTTTACAGACTGAAGGTTTCTGGCAACCCTGCATCAAGCAAATCTATTGGTACCAATTTTTAACAGTACTTGCTCACTTTGTGTCTGTGTGTCCCATTTTGGTAATTTTCACAATATTTCAAACTTTTTCATTATTATTATTTTATATGCATTACAGTGATCTTGACCAGTGGTCTTTGATGTTACTATTGTAACACTGTAAACTGTTTTGGGGCACCACAAACTGTGCCCATACAAGATGGTGAACTTAGTCAATACATGTGGTACATGTTCTGACTGCTCAACAACCAACCATTCCCTTCTCCCACCCTCTCCTCAGGCCTCCCTATTCCCTGAGACACAACAATGTTGACAATTAGGCTAATTAATAACTCTACAATGGCTTCTATGTGTTCAAGTGAAAGGAAGAGTTGCCAATCTCTCATTTTAAATCAAAAGCCAGAAATGATTAATCTTGGAGAAGAAGGCATATCAAAAGCCAAGAGAGGCCAAAACTAGGCCTTTTGTACCAAACAGTTACCCAAGCTGTAAATGCAAAGGAAAAATTCTTGAAGGAAATTAAAAGTGCTACTCCAGTAAACATATGTACAGTAAGAAAGTGAAACAGCCTTATTGCTGAAATGGAGAAAGTTTTAGTGGTCTGGCTAGAAGATCAAACTGGCCACAAGTCAAAGCCTAACCCAAAGCAAGGCCCTAATTCTTTTCAATTCTGTGAAGGCTGGGAGAGGTGAGGAAGCTGCAGAAGAAAAGTCTGAAGCTAGCAGAAAATGGCTCATGAGGTTTAAGAAGCTTTCTCCATAGCATAAAACTGTAAGATAGAGCAGCAAGTGTTGATAGAGAAACTGCAACGAGTTTTCCAGAATATCTACCTCAGATAATTAATGAAGGTGGCTACATTAAACAATAATTTTCAAAGTGAGCAAAAGAGTCTTATTTTGAGAGGTGTTATTTGGATTTTCATAGCTAGAGAGGAGAAGTCAATGCCTGACTTCAAAGCTTCAAAAAACAGCTTCTCTTGTTCAGGGCTGGTGACTCAGTTGAAGCCAATGCTCACTAACCATTCTGAAACTCTTAGGGACCTTAAGAATTATGGTAAATACACTCTGCCTATGCTCTATAAATGGAACAACAACAAAGTCTGGATAACAAAACATCTGTTTATAATATGGTTTATTGAATATTTTAAGCCCACTGTTGAGACCTGCTGCACAGAAAAAAAAAGATTACTTTCAAAATATGACTGCTCACTGACAATGTACCTGGTCATCCAAGAGCTCTGATGGAGATGTCCAATGAGATTAATGTCATTTTCACAACTGCTAACACAACGTCTATTCTGCAGCCCATGGATCAAGGAGTAATTTCGACCTTCAAGTCTTATTACTTAAGAAATGCTCAGCAGGGAGTCTGTTTCTCTTCCTCTTCCCCTCTTCCTCTGCCCCTCCTCCTGCTTTCTCTCTCTCTCTTTCTCTCTCTCTCTCAAATAAATAAATAAATCTTTTAAAACAAAACACATTTTGTAAGGTTATAGCTGCTATGGATGGTAGTGACAGATCTGGGCAAAGTAAATTAAAAGCCTTCTGAGAAACATTTTAGATGCCATTAAGAACATTTGTGAGTCATGGAAAGAGATCCAAATACCAACACTGAACAGGAGTTTGGAAGAAAGTGATTCCAGCCCTTATAGATGACTTTGAAGGGTTCAGGACTTCAGAGGAAGAAGTCATTGCAGATGTGCTAGAAATGGCAGGAGAAATGGAATTAGAAGTGGAGCCTGAAGATGTGACTAAATTCCTGCAATCCCATGATAAAACTTGAAGAGAGGAGGAGTTGTTTCTTACAGATGAGTAGAGTGGTTTCCTGAGATGGAATCTACTCCTGGTAAACATGCTGTGAAGACTGGTAAAATGATACCAAAGGATGCAGAATATTATATAAAGTTAGTTGATAAAGTAACAGTAGAGTTTGAGAGGACTGACCTCAATTTTGAAAGTTCTGTGGGTAAAATGCTAGCAAACAGTCTCACATGCTACAGGAAATCATTTGTGGAAAAAGAGTTAATCAATGTGGCAAACCTCATTGCTGCCTCATTGTAAAAAATGTCACAGCCTCCCCAACCTTCAGCAACCACCACCCTGATCAGTCATCAGCCATCAACATTGAGGGAAGACCCTCCACCAGCAAAAAGACTGTAACTCACTAAGAGCTCAGATGATTAGCATTTTGTCTCAATAAAGTATTTCTTAATTAAGGCATATACATTTCTTAGACATAATGTCATTGTACACTAAAGAGACTACAGTATAGTGTAAACATAACTTTTATATGCCCTGAGAAATAAAAAAATTCATTTGAGTCACTTTATTGTAGTGGTCTTGAACCAAACCCACAATATCTCCAAGGTATGCCTATATTAGATTCTGGGTGCAAAGTATGTGGGAAAATAGCAGCAAATATTTTTGCTAAGTTTTTCTACAAAATTTGGATTTGGAGCAACCACTGATCAAATTCAACCACATCATTAATATCAGGTCAGAGCATATGAATACACTCAGTACACTGGTGAGACAACAGATCTACCAACTTCACATGATTAACTGGTGCTAAAAACAGTTAACAAAATCATCTCCAGCCCACACCCCTCATGCTAATCTGGCCAGGCAGAGCCTTCTCTCAAATGACCACAGAACCTAGATTTGTTATAACCCTAAGGGCAAGGATCTAAGCCAAAGGTAATTCAATCTTTACACTATATATACTCACTGACAGAGAAAAATGTTTAACTCAAATTTCCTCTGCTTTAGGAAGAGGAAAAAGAGACAGAATGCTGATTTGCTTGGGGGTTTTTGGTTTTTGGTTTTTGGTTTTGTTTTGAAAAAAATTTTAACTACTGAGAGAGAAAACGTGCATACCAGGAGAAAGTCCTACCTCCTAAGTGAAATATAACTATAAAAACCATCTATTTTGAAGAAATTAATGATTCATTCTATAAAAGTTTATTAACTAACTGATGCATGTAAGTGTTTTAGAGCCCAATTACCAGCATCTATTATATGGTGTTTAACATGAAACATAAAGGCATATAGCTAACAGGAGCCCCACAAACTGATGTTTTGAAACAGATCAGTGAATTTCAATAGATGAAACATTTCTACTAATGTAGGTCACCGTATACCCTCAGAGCCCTCTAGGACAATTATATTTGTCCAGATTACATTCACTTTTGCTTGCCACTTGGAAAAAATAACAAGCTCTGAATTTTACAAAGGAAGAAGACAGTATTTATGTACTATTGAATTAAAATTAACTTGCTAGCATAGGTAATTTATATGTTTAAATATGAAGCTTCCTGATATTGGCTAAAGTGATGGTTGCAGACCAGAATGAAAAGAAACCAATTTCCCCAATGGACTCCTTCTTTGGGGGCTGGAAAATAGAGGTTGTGGAAAGTGCTCCCAAAGAAAATGAATTCAAGCAATGAGTAGGTATTAAATGGTAATGATAGTGACTGGCGTGGGGCATTGGAAGTGGCCTCAGCTGACATCCAAAAAAATAATCAATTGAATCGAATCCATCAAGCAAATGATGTGTTTACTGGAAGATGAAAAGTTAAAAAAAAAAAAAACACATTATTTGAACTGAGGTTGTGTGATGAAAACTTCTACCTAAATACTGACTTAGACCAACATGCATAGAAGGGGATTCCATGTCTGATTCGGCTGCTTCTCCACAAGTCCTGAGTTGGAGTCTCTAAAAGTTCAACCAGAATGTGCCACAGCAATTTCATAAGAATCTGCTCGATATCCTATTGACCTTCTAATTCCTTCTCTTCTGTGGATTCCTGGCTTCCCTGATTTCACCTTCAATTTTATCATGGCTGTTCTCAAATCTCTAGATCTTGATCTGAATAGGTACTCTTGTTCAAGCTGTGGCTGGTAAGTAACCTGCTATGTTACTTGCTCACTTTTCACATTATCACCCTCAGGAAGACTTTTACTCCTTGTGGCTCCTAGGAATCACAACATCCCACCTGGTATATTATCCATATCCCCATTCCCTAGACTAGGGTAGAATTACCTCTTCTATGACAGATCTATTAGCCATGTCACTTCATTTATTTCCAAACTCATTATTTGTACATCTTTCTGGTAGTCTGCAATTATTTAGGACCTAATACAAAATGGGCTTCATATGAAGGTCCAAAATCAATCAAATTGTAGAGATGTATGGAAGTCTACACAGACATGAATTCTAAGTCCATGTCAAGCCTCAATAAGATAGATTCCAGGGCCATACACAGGTTGAGTAAGAAATGGTATATTTATTGATTAAGATTAGTAACCCATGATACAGGTTGCAGAATCTCCATTTACCTCTCAGTGGAGTTGAACCCAGGATATACAGGCTGCATATTTCCTTTTACTTAGAGAATTGCCTTGCCCTCATTCATTTGGCTACAGCTCCAATCTTTATACTACCAAACATACCTATCCACCTCACCCTGCCAACTTCATTGATGGGAATGTGTTCCAGGCCTTCCAATCACATCACCTGTTTAAAGTGTGTTAGGTAATGATACATGCTAAGAAAAATAAAATGAAGCAAAAGAAGAATATGGGTGCTGCTCAAGGTAAAGAGGTGTTAAAAATTGATATAGTGTAGCCAGGAAAAGTATTTTTGAATTAGGCTTCTGTCCTATATTACCACAAAAATTTTATTGCAAAGCCCAATACTGCATGGGTCCCTCATCCTATTAATTTTACTTCTCACCTTTTTAAATTTTAATCTTCTACATTACCTTCATATTGCCATTGAAAGAGTCTATCCCACAGGACCATGGCATGATCTTATTTTGTAGCAATTATTCCACTTTTTAGATGTTTTCATTGTATTTGGTTTTTAATCCTATAATCTTTATAGTATTAGGTTGCTTCAAAAACTCAAATTTATACTCTTCATCTGAAGCAACAATAACTAGTTTGCAATAATTTTTAACAATGAACACAGTTGCTTTATTAGCTTTTGCTGCAGTAATGATTGTATAAAAACAACCACAAAATCTCAGTAGCTTACAACATTTTATTTCATGCTCGTGATCTGACAGATTTTTGATCTCATGATGGATCAGAGGAGCTTGAGAGAGAGGAGTGGCAACCTGCTTCTTTAAGCACATGGCCCAAAACCGGCATCCCATCCTTTCCTTCTAAATTCCATTGGTCAGTGCAAGTCACAAAGTAAAGCCCAACATAAATGGAATGGAGATGAATATTCCACTTTTCGTGAAGCAAGGGCAGAGAGGAAAGGAATAATTTTTACTAGATAATATAACCTACCATACTCACCAAGTGTTATTCTATAAACTGAGCACTATAATCCTAGGGAATGATCTAAATATGGCTACATAGTGGAAATTCTAGAAAGTTGGCCCTATTCAGGTGATATAGAAAGAATTGCCAAAAGAGAGACAGGACTTAAAAAACATATGCAAAGGTGATATGCCCACAAATGGAATATCTTCATATAGTTGCCTGAACATGCTATATTACTGTATGCCTCCCATACCTTCTACCTAAATACTCTGTCCTTCACAACTGATATTCTCCTTTGTACAGCCCTGCTTGGCAATCTATGCTCTCTAACTTAACTTTGCTTCCTATATTTGCCCCTTATAACAGAATGTGTACAGAACTGTAATGTATTTATTATTGTAATTTATCAAAAATGTGCTATTTCAACAGTTTATCAGCATTATGAGTTCTCTGAAAGTGAACACTATACAACCACCTCCATGCACCCATGCAGAGCTCAGTTCCCAGCTATAAGGATATTCAAATATCAGACAATCCCTTTAACCTAAATGATCTTTAAAATTTCTTGCTACTATAATATAAACAAAGCATGTATTATCAGAAGGATTCAGAATGTTTTTTTAATGAAGTAGCAATGATTCTCCAATGCCCCAAATCCTTAACAATAATCAAAAAAGTTATTTTGTTTGCTGCATTTAAACAGCATTTGCTCCAACCTTTAGCTCCCAACCTTGGATTTCTTACCCTCAGGGTCCTCTTTTCATTCAGTGTTCAGTTGTGCTCAGTCTTTGGATTGCTGTTCATTCTGCCGATCATTACAGCAACGATTTTGGCAGGCAAAGCAACTCCTATGCACAGCCAGGTGTTCACTTTGGCACCCTCACCACTGGAAGAGGTTGACTCAGATGTTTCCTACACCTGTGAATTGGCTGCCCAATCTTAGCCAGCTCCCACGAACTTAATTATCATGCTCTATGTCAAAATTCACACACACACACACACACACACACACACACACACACACACAAAATAGTGAAGAGAACATGCATAAAAATTCAGATGTGGCTGCTTCCTGCCATTCCCTGCCACATCTTCCCCAACAGAACACTACTGTAAACAAATCAGTGTTTCTTCATCATCATTTTAGTTTGATTTGTGGGATGTGAAAATGGAATACAACTCATTATCTTCAAAAAGCTGATTAATTCCAGTGGTGAAAGCATCTCTGTGTTTGCCCACCAATTGTGACTAAGGTGTTTAACGTATAATCCATGAGTAAGTTAAGGGTCCATGAATAACCTTGACATTTGACATGTCTGTTTTTGAAGCACACTACAGTTTAGACATCAAAATGTAGAACTTTATAATAAAATAAAATTGTAAATAGAATTAGTTTCAAACACATTCTCATAACTTTCTCTTTTCTGACTCTCAGCCAACAATTCACTTTAATTCTTCAAGGAAAAATAGTTTTGAATAATCTGAATAGCCATTCATTTGCTTAATACTTCTCTTGCTGTTCCATTTGTTTTGGCTATTGTACCAACCAATCGATCATAATCCCATGTTTATTTTCATAATCAAAACTAGGGTGCTGGCATAAAAACTGGCATACAAATCAATGGAATAGATTTGAGATTTCAGAAATAAAACCATATATGCATAAATGATTTTTGACAAGGGTTACAAGACAATTTGATGAGAGGAGAATTGTCTTTTCAACAAATGATGTTGGGATAACTGGATATCCACAGGCAAATTAAGTTGGATATCTTCCCAACATAACCAAAATTAACTCAAAGTCAATCAAAAACCTAAATGTAAAAGATAAAACTTTAAAACTCTTAGAACAAAATAAACAAAAATGTTCATCGTAAATGTTCATGACTGAGAATTAGGCAATGGGTTCTTAGATACGGCACCTAAAGCACAAGCTAACCAAGGGGGAAAAAAAGTAAACTGGACTTCATCAAATTTAAAAACCTTTTTGCCTCAAAGGTCACTATCAAGAAGGTGAAACGACAATCCACCAAATGGGAGTTAAAAACTTGCAAATCATATATCTGATAAGAGTTTTATATCCAGAACATAGAAAAAGCTCCAAAATGAAAAAAAAAAAAAAAAGAAGAAGAAAAACAACTCAAAAAATGGACAAAGAATTTGAATATACATTTCCCCCAAGAATACATAAATGGCCAACAAGCACGTGGAAAGATGCTCAACACCATTAGTCATTAGGGAAATGGAAGTAAAAACAACAGGATACCACTTCACATCCACTAGGATAGCTATAATCAAAAAAACAATAAAAAGTTGGCAAAGACATAGAAAAATTGAAACCCTTATGTATTGCTGATGGGAATGTGAAATGGTACAGCCACCTGGAAAACAGTCTGACAGTTCTTCAAAAGTTAAACACAGAGTTACCATATATACGACCGAGCAACTCCTCTCCTAGATATATACGCAAGATAAATAAAAGCATATTTTCCTGCAAAAATTTGTACAGGGATGTTCATAGTAGTATTAGTCACAATAGCCCCAAAGTGAAAACAACTCTAGTGACAATCAACTGATGAATGGATAAATATAAAGTAGAATATCCATACAATGAAGCATTACCCAGCCATAAAAAGGAATTAAACACTGACAAACATCACAAGGATGAACCTTGAAAAAACTATGCTAAGTGAAAGAAGCCACACACAAAAGACCACATATTGTATGAAATTTCCAGAATAGGCAAGTCCATAAGACAGAAAGTAAATTAGTGGTTGCCAGGGACTTGGGGGAAGAGAAAATGGGAGTGACTGCTAATGGGTATAGGGTTTTTTTTGTGGGGGAGATAAAATTGTTCTGGAATTAGACAGTTGTGTTCTGGAATCAGAAAGTGTACGATCTTTGGAATATACTAAAAATTGCACTGAACTGTATACTTCGAGAGGAGTAAATGTAATGGTATATAAATTATATTTCGGTAATAAAAAATGAAAATCTATTGATACATTAAGCAACTCATCAAGGTATCTCAAAATAACCATGTTGAATGGAAGAAGTTAAACCAAAAAAAAGTATTTACTTATATGATTCCATTTATATATTCTAGAAAATGCCAACTAATCTGTAGTTACAGGAGGCAGATAGATCAGTGGTTGCCTGATGGGAGATGTGACAGGAGGGACTGATTTCAAAGGGGCATCAGTAAACTTTTGAAGATGATGGAAACATTCATTATCTTGATGGTGGTGATGGTTCCACAGCTGTATACCTATGATAGAACTTATCAGATTGTACACTTTATATGTGTACAAGTTATTATACATCAATTATTTCTCAATAATGTGGTTAAATGAAAAAAAAAGTATACTGAATCTATTGGTGGTGAGTAAATCATCAACTGGGAGGAGACAGAACCAAACCTAGAAAATTGCTATTAATATTTTAGCTTGTAAAATTTTTATGATGAGATAAATTGGACTTGATGAGTAGCAATCACTTTGAGAATTTATGTTTATAGCGCGTGAGCTTCAAAATTAGATCTGTTCAGTCATAAAAACTCCAGGTGCTCATGGTGCTAACTCTCTTCTCCACAGACCTTCACCATTTTCAACAAGATGGGATACAGGCAGAAGTGACAATAAAAACTGAATTTCAACCCCAGAGAAGTTGTCAAGACCTCTGCAGCTCTCACTCCATGTCTGCAAAGGAGTAGAGATACCATTCATCCTGAGGAAGCTCTCCAGTTGCCACGGGTGAGAGCGGTCTGTCTTTTGCCTACGAACAGGGCAGGGCTGTGGACTTTTCCACCTGGTTCTCAAAGCCAGGCTTCAGCCCCCTACTGTGGAAATGGAGGAACTTCCTCCAGATCGTCAACTCCCAGGCTCCTTGGGGTTAAGAGCATCATTTATTACTGTTCTCAATGCTCTGGTGAAGTCCCAACTCTCATATGTGCTAGGATATGTGACTACAGGCAAATGAAGAAAAAAGAAAAGAATTTCATGAAAACCACTGGAGAGTCACTGGTTGGTGGCCTCCATGATAAACTTGTTTCTATTCAGAGGGACAAAAAGCATACATTATCTTACTTCAACAATCTCAAGGAGGGGGCATAACTCAGTTCCCTTAATTTGAATACCAGAATTATAGAGATGGGTACAACTTTCTTGGCAAGACAATAAAATAGCAAGATAACTGCTCAAAGTTAGAAGAACACTATATTTATCTCTCATATTAGCAGGCCCCAGGCAGTGGGCAATTACTAAAATGTTCGGCCCGAAAAGAAGTGACAGCAGTAAACAAAGTCACAGGCATTTGTAAAGCCACCTAAAAATTACGCCCTAGACAAAGCCCCATGAGAAGTAGGTCTCTGTGTTTAACTTTAGTGCCTGAGAACAGTACCTAATAAAAAGTGGCATCAATAAATTATTGGACAAAATATTCTAATTTCCCAATGATTAAATGACCTGTTGTCACTGAAGTCCAGAATTACTTTAAAAAGAGTACATCTTGCATGTGTTCATGCCACACACTCCATTAGAGACTCAGATGGGACCCATGACCTAAATACAGTGAAGAATCACTTCTTAGGCCTAGGAATTGCCATTTTAAAGCTGCCTATCTGAGAATCAGAAAAGAAGCATAACTTTCTTGGCTCCAAGCTGATCCCAGTTTGAAGGAGTGATGTAAGAGTTGAGACTTTATACTACTGGATATTTGTTCCCAGATTCAAAATTCCTTCTCTGCTTAAATACTTTTTACCTGGAGTGCCCTTTCTCTGGCATAGTAGAATCTATCTCATATATCAACAGAGAGGAATTTCTAGTCACACTATATTAGTGCCTCTCCCAACCCAAATTATACTGTATTGTATCTCCTTGTATTTTCCTCACAGCACTAACACATTCCACTACTATATATATTTTTAATTTGCTTTTAATTTGGCTCCTCCATCTAGAATCTAAGTTCTGTGAAGGGAGGAACCATAACTATCCTGTTCTCTGGGGAATGTCCAATACTCAAAACAAAGACTAGCACATTGTAAACACTTAATAAACATTTGTGAATGACTGAATGAATGAGTTTAAGTATAATAATTTGAGAAGGAAAGCTATTTGCATTCTTTGAATACTATGAAACTCTGGCTGGTCTCACCTGCAAAAATAAGGGAAGACCATACCCAGCTCTCACTTCAGGAATTATGAGGGTCCTTTACTCTACAATACCAAACTGCAACCATTTCATTCCAGTCCAACAGTTCAATTTTTTTTTAACATCCACTATGATCCAAATTTGTTATTAGGCCCTAAAGATAGAAAGATTAAATAAAGCTTTCTGTTGTTTTCCCTGTTTGGAGAACAAGTGACATGAAAAGAGATGAAACATGAAATCAAAAGACATCATCTCTAGGTAGTGCTTCCAATATGCTTAGTGCAAGAGGAGAACGATGTAAATGATTATACTCAAGTTTGGGGACAGTCTGTGAATTTTAATTATCTCTACTATCCCTGTCTCCCATTGCCATGGATAATTGAAAGTTAGCCATATTGCTAGGTAACGCTTCATTCCCTGCAAAACTTGGCACTTAGAAAACGTTTTGCAAGAGAAGCAATCACAGCGATTGTCCCATCTGGGGCGGGTGGAGGGTGGATATAAACTGACTCTTGATGATATTTTTGCTCTTTCAACATATTTATAAGATAGATTCTTCAAACTAGTTCTGAAAATTTTCACAGATATATGGTCAGTTGCTATACCTGTCAACCTGTGTGGGCAGAGAGGGGTACTCCAAGAAATACGTGTCATCCCAGGGGCAGCTACTTCTCTTCCTTCCTTACATTAAGGATGCTCTGAGCAAGAGCCACTATGGCCCCTCATTTCCCCCCAGTATATTTGTGCTGGGGTACTTACCTTCAAGCTATCATTAAACAAAGATTTGAAGACAAAAGCAAACAAAACAAAAAATAGAATGGCCTGAAAAGGTGCTGGACTAATTCTGTTCGCCCCTCAGACTTGGTGGTGCTTTGGTAGAAAAGACTTATAGATTTCTCAAATTGTTTAAGTATCTCGTTTGTTCAACCCATTACCTTTCTCCAACCACCTCACTTCCTAAGTCAACATTTTGTCACTTTGACACAATTTAGACTTTCTAAAGCATGGGACTTAAGACAACCCTTCTAAAGTGTGAATGCCTGGGAGGATCTGCTGTGTTCTCCGCTCACATTCTCACAGCCATTTCCAGATAGTTGTCTAGGAAGGGACCGGCAGAGCCTCTCAACTATCACTCTGACCCTCTGTAGCACAGACAGTGCAGAGAGATTTTTCCAGCAAGAGGAAGGAGCAGGCATTTTAGTCCTGGGCTAAGGAGGGTGCATTTGGTGTTATTAACACAACTGTCAGTGTTTCCTAATATGTTAGTTGGTAGAAGGGTCTCTGCTGTACATAAGGTATATTTCAGAAAGTATATTGAATGCCGGTTTCTGGGTCAGAAAAATAAAACTCATTGATACCTCAAAAGCCATCAGGATTTACAATTAAAAATATCAGTATCTTCAGCTCTGTATGTGTGCTGTTTGTTTCTGGTGTCAGTATTTTTTAGTAATCCTTGTCCTTTGGGTAGTAGATTGAACTTCTCAGGGAGTATTTCAGTTGTTTTTCAAATTCTTTCACTTATTAAAAATTTTAAAAAGGGGAAAAGCAATTTTATGCTTAAAGTTATCATAAAAGTTATGAAACGGGTAAGATTCCTTAACATCTCATTACCCAATGAGCTACTCTCAGGCAAGTGATTCTCCAAATTCATATGGTATCTTCTGATTTTTCTTTTTATAAGAACAGAAAACAGATTTCTACTGTAATAATTGAAACTGTTTTTCCTTACCATCATCAGAGATTCACAGAGGTCTCCTCCTACACTAGATAATTTGTGGAAATGCTGGTGTGGATGGATGATTCAGAGTATTGGAAATATCTGCTGACCTTCCTGATCAGATTCAGACTCGCCACGTCCTCCCACAGTGTCCTACATACCTCCTTTGCAGAACTTGGGACAATGGCAATTGATTATTTGTGTGGCTTTTGCTGACTAAGCTCTACACGTGTGTCATTATGCTAAGTGCTTTGCAAATGTTATATAATGTAATCTTTAAAATAACCCTGTAAGCTTGATACTTTCATTAAGTCAATATTACAGAATGAAAAATGTGTCTGAGTGATGCTAGGTAGCTCAAGGTCACATACTTGGTAATTGGCAGTGCCCTGAGTGACCAAGAGTTATGTGACCTCAATGGACGTGATCTTAACCACTATGCAAACGGACTTTCGAGTTGATAAACTAATGCTGGATTTTTTAAAAGGCATTTTTAGTTGCTCTTTAGGAGTAGTATATTAAAGAATGCGATGCAAGAAATTGTCTACATCTTGGTATGGACTCCTCAAGACTGAGCGAAGAAAATAAAATGCAGCTAAGACAGCAGAGTTCAAAAGAGTATAGTCACACAAGACTGTAAAAAGCATGGTGCAGTCTGTGAATGGTGAACAGGATTTAGTTAGAAATGTATACAGACAAACCTTCATTTAAATTTGTTGTCATTTGCAATTATAGAAATAGATATGATCTTAGGGGTTTTTTTAATAGAATAAGGAAGAAGGTATCAAATCACCCTAAATCCTACCACTGAGAAATAACAATTGTCAGCATTTAGTGTACTTCATTCAGGTGAGGTTTATATATATATGTATTTTATATAAATATATATAAAACTTATATATAAATATAAATATATATATAATATAGTGATCTTATAAATTATTCTATCAGGCTAAGAAGATAGAATCACAAGATTATTATTTATAAAGACATTACTGAACATGGATTCATATTCTTTGTACTTTAAAAAATAAAATATTGAGATTAATTTCAATTAAAATTAACATATGTAATAAAAATGCTGGCTTTTTGCTAAACTAAAATTGTTACTAAATTTAAAGAGATGTTTCTTAACAGTAAAAGGTATTACTACAATATCTTGATACAAAATTTAATTAAGAACAGGGAGAAATATTGAGGTTGAAATAATTAGTTTTTAATGCCACTTTACAAGTTTAATCAAGTTTAAACTGTATCAACTGACCCTGCTATGAAAGATAAGGAAGAACTTCATTCTCCTTCGAATTTTCTTAACTATATTGAAATTTTAAACTGTCAGTGTTCTTAACATATATTATCTTATATAATCATTATTTTAAATTTACTTAAAATTGACTAAATGCTCAGTACCAGCCCTTTTCGCATATATTCAATCCCAAGTTCCTTATTATGAATTAATTCTTCTGTGGGCTGGATTTCATTATCAAGATTTGCTATCCTCTAAGAAAAATGGATGGGTGCTATAATTGCAGAATTCTTGCCTTTTGAGACTGTCTGTCCTTTGGCTTTATTTAAATAATAAAGACAATTTGGCTGGGTTTAAATTATTCGTGGTACTTTGTTTTATGCAAAAGATAACGCACATTGCTGCAGTTTTTTTATATATACTATTGCAAAAGAAAACTTTGCTTAAAATTTTCCCCTTCCTTGGTAACTTGCTTTCTCTGCCTAGACATTAACTTCCTTCTTAGTCCTTGAAGATCAGCAACCCCAAAATATGCCTTAATTGCGATCTTTCAGTTTTATTTCCACACCACTCACCAACAGATTGTGTATCCTTCTGAAATGGAGAATCAAGTTTTATTTCAAGAATATAGTTCTGGCATTATTAAACAAATAGCATGGTTGCTTTTAAGCACTTGTTTACTTGCATTTTTTCAAGGCTGAAGTAATTTCAGTATTTCTAAGTTTTTGTGATAATGTCTTAAAATGGCATCCCGCTTTTAACTTTTTTACAGATTTTCTCTACAAGACTGGAGGTGGTTTGATCAGGTCAATGCCACCATCAACTAAAAAGATGGATCATCGTTTTAAGTACAACTAAGAATGAAAACATGCTGTCACTGATGAGGTGGTGTTTACTGTTAGATGCACTCCAATTTAAAGGAGGTGAAAATGGGGGTAGGGGGAGTGGCATTAGAACTGATGAAATATGAAACTCTTCTCATTTTTCAGGTAAAAAAAAAAACAAAACAAACCAATGAGGTTCAGTAAAAAGACTCGGCGACCTCACTGAAGTGACTGAGCTAGTTACGGGTCCATCTGGAAGCCTCCACTCCCCTGTCTTTTAATGCCCATCCTCATTTCTCATCTACCAAAACAGTTTCCTGCATCCTACAGGTGCTAGAAACCTAAGCTCACAATGACAACAATAACAACACCAAATTACGTTCAAACAAAAATATCTGCTTTCATGATTCCTGACACTGGATCATTTTAAACAAGCCACAGACAACCTAAGTCCACCTTTTTTTTTTCCTTCAGTGGTTGATCAGAAGACTATCATCTGCCAATTTTCTTCCTTTCATTTGTGGGTAAAAACCAAACTCATGGTCTATTGATTCTATTGCATAGCCAGCATTCAGAATAACCCATTACATGCAGTTGTACCTTTGTTTCCTGTTACTTTTTCTTATGATTGACAGAAATTCTATGACCTTTTGAATAGCGAGTCCTCTTTGGCCTTTTGTAGACCATCATTATGACATTATCCAAACGTGATTAGGTTTAAAATGAATATGAATAAACTCTCTTTACTGAGAATGTTTTTCATTTTGTTCATAAACAGCTAAAAGAAAGAAATTCTTAACATGAATAATAGGATCAGTGGCTACTAAGAATGAAATCCATATTAAGAGGTAACTGTGGCTAATCTAGAGAGCCCTGCAGGATGGCTTAGAAAGTTATTTTAGCACCAAAAGTTTCTATTAGACACTGAAGATACGGTTTTGTATCCCAGCTCCACAAGAAATTACTGTGTAAGATTTGGAATGTCAGTTCGCCTCTCTGAAGCTGGGTTTCATGGTCACTCCTACATGCAAAGTAGATAGGAAAATGTAGCGGAGCGGTGCCTGGGTGGCTCAGTAAGTTAACTGGCCAACTCTTGATCTGGGCTCAGGTCATGATCTCAGGGTTCTGGGATCAAGTCCTTTCTCAGGCTCCATGATCAGCGGGAGTCAGCTTCAGGATCTTCAGGATTCTCTCTCCCTCTACCCCTCCCCCTTGCTTTCTTTCTCTCTCTTTCTCTCTCAAATAAATAAATGAATGTTAAAAAAAAAAAAAAAAAAGAACATTTAGCTGATAACTTCAGCACATATAAACCCAAGTAAAACTGAAATGATACTATTACTGGAAGGAAGGTAACAAAAATTCACATGGGAGTATAAGTAGCTAAAAAAGCTAAATTGCCTTTTATGGTTAAATAAAAACAAAACCTATAAATACAAATACTTTAAAGATACAATGCCTTGGGGCACCTGGGTGGCTCAGTCGTTAAGCGTCTGCCTTCGGCTCAGGGCATGATCCCAGCAATCTGGGATCGAGCCCCACATCAGGCTCCTCCGCTGGAAGCTTGCTTCTTCCTCTCCCACCCCCCCCTGTTTGTGTTCCCTCTCTCGCTGGCTCTCTCTCTCTCTCTGTCAAATAAATAAATAAAATCTTAAAAAAAAAAAAAAGATACAATGCCTTATTTGTAAACACTTTTTTTTTTAGATCTCTTATAAATTTTCAGGCCAAAAGTAATAGCTTGTTTTTTGTTACTGCTTCTCAGTCAGAATACCCTAGTTTAGGAGAAGGCTCCACCAAGCCAAGTTTCCTGAAATACTTGAGTCAACCAGAACTGTAGAAGAGTTTCATTTAAGCAACTTATGATGCCATTAGTGACACAGGTGAAGGCATTTAAAATGCATGTTAGTTTTTATCCTGCCCCATTAAATAAAGAGGCATTTTGTTGAAGCAAGATGATTATCTCTAAGATATTGTTCTTTCATCAAATTTCCCAATTTAACCCACTTCTGAGTTCTCGCAGGGTTTGAGTAAAGAGTATCATAATTGAATTGCTGTAGCTAATGATATCCCCTGATGGGGAAGCAGGAAAGCAGAGAAACGTTTTGAGTAGCTGAAGGTGAAATTTGGCCTGGCATGAGCCTCCTTCCTTGTAAGAGATGGAAGGGGAAACAAAACAAAACAAAAACAATAAATAACTTCTTTAACTAACATATATTAAAGATAAATTTAAAGATCTCCTTAATGGGGCGCCTGGGTGGCACAGCGGTTAAGCATCTGCCTTCGGATCAGGGCGTGGTCCCGGCGTTATGGGATCGAGCCCCACATCAGGCTCCTCCGCTATGAGCCTGCTTCTTCCTCTCCCACTTCCCCTGCTTGTGTTCCCTCTCTCACTGGCTGTCTCTCTCTCTGTCGAATAAATAAATAAAATCTTAAAAAAAAAAAAAAAAAAAGATCTCCTTAATGGTAAATTTTCTCAGAATCTATACCTCTGCAGTATATTATGCAAGCCTTGAGTTTTTGATATTTTAAACAAGTT
Organism: Ursus americanus; assembly: GCF_024610735.1. Lineage (NCBI taxonomy): Eukaryota > Metazoa > Chordata > Mammalia > Carnivora > Ursidae > Ursus > Ursus americanus. The sequence continues at coordinate 23,344,057 of NC_142150.1, read as the reverse complement.
TTGCATTGTATTTGAACATAAAATTGAGGGAGAAGACAACTTTTCATCTCAAAATGTCCTAATTGAAAGCCTCTTCACTTCAGAAAGCAGTGTCATACAGTCTAAAGGCAAAATTTGTTGATACACAGACCCACCCTAACCCAATTAATTAGTTGGTCAAAATGAAGTGTTTTGTTTTTTTGTTTGTTTTCTTTTTCTTTTTTTTTTAAGAGTGGCAGGAATTAAGGCTATGACTGATTGAAGAGACTGACAAAGTTTCTCCTCAAAAAGCAACTATATAGCCAAACAACAGACCAAAACATAACACAACAAAAATGAAGAAAACCATTTCAGTGCTCCAGAAATCAACCAAAAGCAAAATACAATCTGTGAAGTATTTATGGTTAAAAACAGCTGGACATTAAGCAAAGAATAGTGGAGATCTATGGCATTTTGGCCTGGGCATGCTCCCATCTTCTCCCGCACGCCCAACTTGGCATAGTGGTTCTGCCAGGATGGGTTAAGACACAAGGACTATCAGAGTCTCTGCAGCATGAAAAAGAGGCTTACTTTATTTGGGGTGATAAGTGACACCCATGCCCAGCAACACTGTCAGTGGGTGTGACTTCTCAGAGATAGGTGAGTGGAGGCAGGGGTGGTCAACATACCATGTCTACTAGCTTGATATGATGCAGTTAGGAGACAAGCATATTCCTGACTAAGACTGATCACTGTAGCAGGAAAGAAAAGATGGAGCTAACAAAATATTTGTTAAAATAGGACTAAAAAGTTACAAATTTAATGAAAATAATATTTACACAACCAAGAACTTCAACAAACCTAAGCAGGATAAATACAAAGAGATCCATATTTAGAGACATCATATTTAAACTACTAAAACACAAAGTCAAAATCCTGAAATCAGCAAGAAAAAAAATCATTATATACAAAGGAGCATCAATATTATTGTTTCTCATCAGAAACAACAGAGGTCAGAAGGTAGTGGTATGGCATATTCAAAGTGGTGAAAAAGAATGTAATTGGTCAACAAAGAATCCTGTACGCCGCAAAACAATTCTACAAAAATAAAGGTGAAATGAAAAACGAGAAAATTTTCTGCTGGGAGAACTGCCTTACAAGAAATATCAAAGGAATTTCTTCAGGCTGATAAAAAAATGACACCAGATTGCAAATGAAATCCACAGGAGCAAATTAAGATCATAGGAAATGGCAAACTTATGAGTTAATATAAACAATATAAATCTAAATATGTTTTCTATAGATTTATATAAATATATAAACATGCTTTATCTTCATTCTTAACTTTTACAGAGGCAAAAGATTATACAAAGTGATAAGAATAACACTGTATTGCTTGGGCTCAGAATATATATAAATAAAACATATTTGACAATAATAGCAAAAAGGAAGGGAGATGGAATGAATGTATACTGGAATAAGGTTTGATAATTTTACCAAAATTGTCCTGGTATTAATCTAAAGTGATTTGTGATTAAGTTAATATGCATATTATAATCCTTAAAACAACCATCAGAAAATGACCAAATAAATTCACTGAAAAATCAACAGATGAATGGAAATTCCATATTAAAAAATACTTATTTAGCATAAAAGGATGCAGTCTTGGAGTAACAGAGAAAAAATAAATGACAAGACAAATTAAAAACTAGAAGGTAAATTACAAATGTCAAAGATAAATCCAACTATATCAAAAATCACTTTGAATGGAATAGTTTAAATACCCCAATCAACAGCCACAGATTGTCAGTCTGTATATGGGGGGAGAAAATAAAAGCAAGACCAACTATAAGCTGTTTACAAGGTATATAACTGATGAAGAGATAAGAGTAGATTTAAATTAAAATGATACAAAAAGATTTATCATGCTAATAGTAAACATAAGAGATCTGGAATGTTATATTAGTATAACACAAAACAGACATTAGGAAAGAAATATTATGTAAATTTCATAATGATGAAAGGATCAATACATCAAGAAAATATAACTATAAACATGTATGCACCTAACAACACTGGCCCAAAATATATGAAATAAAAAATGGACAGAACTAAAGGGAGAAATAGGCAATTCAACAAAAATAATGAAAAATTTTGATACTTTACTCAATAAGTGATGGAACTGCTTGGAAGAATCAGAAACTATATAAAAGACCTGAACAACAGTGTCAACCTAACAGAGATCTATAGTAAATTCCACCTAACAACAGCAGAATCCACATTCTTTCTATGTACCATTCTCCAGGATACACCATATGTTAGGCAGTAAAACAAGTCATACTACTTCCAAAAGTACTGATATCACGCATAGTATATGCATGGAAATATCTGATAGAATACTGTGATTTATAAGGAATACGCATTCATTCAGATGACCAAAATATATTTCTCATATGTATTTGGTCTTCATCCATAGTTACTGGCTTGCAGCTCCCAAAACTCTTGGAATTACGTAAGTGTTGAGAGTGAAGCAGGTGCCTTTTTTTATATATTAATGAAGGTGACTTTTGGACCCCACCCAAGGGCAGGGGCTGGTTGCCAGAAAGACCAACCATGTGATTAGAGAGTTGAAACCTTCAGTCCCCTGAAGGGAATGGAGGTTGAACCAGCCAATGGCCAAGGACTTCTTCAATCATGACTGCAATGAAGCCTCCACAAAAACCCAAGGGGACATGGCTAAGAGAGCATCTGGGTTGGTGAATATGTGGAGATGGGGGGAGAGTGACATATCTGTAGAGTGCATGGAAATTCTATGCCCTTTCTCCATACATCACCCTACGTATCTCTTCATTTGACTACTGAAGTGTTTCCCTGCATCCTGTGAGCCACTCTAGCAAACTGAAAGAACCTAAGGAGGAGGTTGTTGGAACCTCCCATCTGTAGCCAGTCTATCAGCACGCATAACAGCCTAGGGCTTGCAACTAGCATCTGAATGGGTTGGGAGTTCAGGGTAGAGGAAAGTCTTATAGAACTGATCCCTTAACCTGTGGAATCTGATGCTATCTCAGGTAGGCTAAGAACTGAATTGAATTGAATTCTTGATGCTTTACTGGTGTCCAACAATTGGCTGGTGTTATATCGGGGTGGGGGGGTGGGGAACACTCATGCACATATTGGAATTGGATCTGGAAACTCAAAAAGAGTTGGTGTCAGGGGATCTGATCATACTAAATACATTAGAAATCAACAACAGGAAGAAATATGGGAAATCCCCTAATATTATTAAACACTATTCTAACTAACTCATGAATCAAAGGAGAAATCACAGGTAAAATAGGAAATATTCTGAAATTAATGAAAATGAAAACACTATATGCCATAATTTATGTGATGCAGCTAAAACAGTGCTTAGAGAGAAATTTATAGCCATATGGCCTGTACCAGAAAAAAAGAACGGTCTCAATAATAACCCAAGTTTCCACCTTAAGAAACTAGATACGTACGAGCAACTAAACTCTAAACAACTAGAAGCAAAGAACTAAAAAATATTAGAAGAGGCATCAATGAAACAGGAGATAAACAATTGAGAAAAATCAATGAAATCTGCAGTTTGTTTTTTGAAGAATTCAAAAAAACGCAAATTACCAAAAACCAGAAAGAAATAAAAGAGACATTATTAATGACCCTAGAGAAATAAAAACATGTAAGGATTACTGTGAATAATTTTATACCAACAAATTATATAACTGAGATGAAGCAGGAAAATGTAGAAAGAAATGATCAAAACTGACTTAGGAAGAAATAGCAAATCTTAATATACTTATAAAATATAAAGAAATTGGTAACTGAAACGTTCCCACAAAGAGAAGCTCAGGTCTGGGTGAATTCTATCATACAAAGGAGGGAATTATTATAAATTTTTTACAAAAAAAATTTTTTTAATATAAGAGGAGGGAATCACTTACCAACCCATTTTCTAAGACTAGCATTACTTTGTTACTCAATCCAGACAAAGATAACCCAAGAAAAGAGAACTACAGAAAAATATCCCTCTCGAACATATATATAAAATCCTTGATAAAATGTCAGTAAACTAAATAAAATATTATGCACTATAATTGTTTTAGTTAGGCTGCTTATAACAAAATACCATAGACCAGGTGGCTTAAACAACAGAAATTTATCACTCACAGTTATGGAGGCTGGGAAGTCCAAAATCAAGGTGCTGGTCCATTTGGTTCTGGATGAGAATCCTTTTTATTTGGTTTGCAGATTGCATTCTTCTCATTGTGTCCTGACATAGTGGAAAGCAGAGAAAGAAAAAAGCTCTCTCATGTTTCTTCTTATGAGGACACTAACGTCATCATGAAGGCTCCATTCTTATGACCTAATTACCTCCCAAAGACCCCATCTCCAAATACCATCACATCGGGGGTTTCAAGATATGAATTTGGGGGTGACACGAACGTGCAGTCTATAACAATAATCAAACGCTATTTATCTCAGGAATGTAAGGTTGGCTTGCATTAAAGAGAAATAATGTTTTACGCCATACTAATAAATTAAATACAAAAACACATGACCATCTCATTAAACACAGAAAAAGCAATTCAAAAAAAGAATCTATGATTAAAAAATTATGAAGAACATCTGCAAACTATGAATAACAGGAAACAACTTCTTCAACCTGATAATCTCTACAAAATACCAAACCTAACATAACCCTTAGTGGTGAAAAAGAATGCTTTCCTCCAAAAATGAGGAATAAGGATGTGCATTCGTGACACATCTATTAACCTTGTACTAGAGGTTCCCACCACGGCTGACAAAAAAAGAATAGGTAAAATTAGCTTATTTGCAGTTGATATGACCTTCTATATAGAAAATCTACGGAATCCACTAACATATTAATAAAACTAATAATTAATGAAGTCATCAAGATTCCAAGATTCACTATTATTATTAAAGATAAATATATTAAAGGCAATTGTAGTAGTGAATATTACAAAAATGAAATTAAGAAAGTAATTCTATTATGATAGCATCAAAAAATTAAATACCCAGGAATATATTTACTGTGCAAAGAAGTGCATAACTTCTATGCTGATAACTATAAAGCATTATTGAAAAGAATGTAAGATCTAAATAAATCTAAAGACAACCATTGTTAATGAATCTAGTATTCTCATAGAATATTTTCAAAATCATTTATCCAATAAAAGATTTACATGCAGAATATGTAAATAATCCTTAAACTCAGTAAGAAGAAGACAAATAACCCAATTTAAAAATCGGCAAAAGATTCTGAATCTTTGAATGGACATTTGACAAAAGAAGACATATGAATAATACTAAGCACTTGAAAACATGCTTACATTATTAATCATTAGGAAAATGCTAAACTGATAAAGAGACAGAACTATACACCCTTTAAAATGGCTATCATGAAAAAGTCAGACAATATTACATGTAAGAGAGAATACTGAAAAACTAAAACCATCATGCACTGCTTGTGGGAAGATTAAAATGATACATCCACTTTGGAAAATGTTTCTTAAAAAATATAAACATTTATTTACATACAACCTAGCAATTTCATTTCTAGGGATCTATCCAAGCAAAATGAAAAGACAGATCCACATGTGTGTGAACGTTCATAGCATCATTATTCCTAATAGCCCCAAACTGGAAACAACCCAAATGCCTATCAACTGACAAAGATAAACAAAATGTGGTAGACATATACAATGTAACAGTATTCAGCCATAAAAAGTAATGAACTGCCAATATATGCTACCACTTGGAAGACCTCAAAGCCAGCAGGATAAGTGACAGAAACCAAATGTAAAAAACTAGAATGTATGATTGTATTTATATGAATTTTCTAGAGAAGGCAGATTAATAGGGAATGAAAGAAAATCAATGGTTTCCTAAAGTTAGGTGTGGGAGCAGGGGTTAATTTGGGGGATGATGCAATGTTCTAAATCTGGATTAGGGTGACGGGCGTACAACTCTAAATTTGTTTAAATTGTAAATTTATTATTTTTAAATTAGTTGGCAGAAACCGTTGTTAAGTTTGGTGCATTTACACTTACAAACTGATCGTTAATTGAAATAATTCACTGAGGAAATATATTCTTCAACCTAAAAAGAATAAATAAATAAAACCAAATTTCTCCTTGTTCTCATGATGGAGTTCTGGCGGTAAGAAGGGTATATGGCATTCTTTTTCCTTCTCTATCAATAGGCTTATTGTCTGCAATTCCTAGAATCTTTCCATCTCCAGTTTAGGACTCAAGTTTTTATTCAGAGATGGTGCAGGAAATCCATCTTTGACAGTGAGCAACAAAGTAACCAGCTCAACAGAAAAGTTCCACTTCATTGCCAGGATGCCTGACATTTGAGGCCATTTTTCTATTGCTGTCCTATTGCCATGGTCTACTTTGCAGATGAGATTAAATAAAAGGCAGTATAATGTTATAGGTAAAAACTCACGTTATAGAGACAGCTAAGTCCAGGTTTAATAATTTTTAATTCTACCATTTACTAGTGCAGCAACATTGAGAAAGTTACTTGACATTGTTTATCCACAGATTCTGGAAATGGGGATGAAAATAATACCTGTCTTCTTATTTAGTTGTTTTGAGCTTAAGTGACATATTATATATAAAGAACTGAGCAGCGTTTTTGACACTTCAAAATATATATGAAAAAGGACCACTTCTCACCTCTTCCACTGTAATTTCTCTAGTCCCTCATAGCATCATTCTCTCCTACATAACTAAAGTAACTGTGGAATTGGTCTCTCTACTTCTGCCTTTTTCCTCCCATGAACTATTGTTCACAGAGCAGATGTTTCTAAAATGTAAATAAAATCCTTCAGTGGTCTCCTACAAATACCTATATGATATCTGGTTCCCCCTATGTTCCTGGCTTCATTCCTACCAATATCCTCCTCAATCACTGAATCGATTCCCCAAACTACAGAATAAATTGTATCTTAAAGTATTTGCCCCTCCTGCTTACTTTTCTGAAATATTCTTCCCCCAGATAATCAAATAACTTATTCCTTCACTTCACTCAGACAGAAGACACCTTCTCAAGGACACCTCCCCTCCTGAATCCTCTAACATAGCAAACTATCACTCTATGTCCCTTTAAACCTAATTTATTCTTACTATTGAATAATATATAAATATTAATTTTGTATCAGCTTATAATTTTTGTCCCTTCTAAAATATAGGTAGCATAAAGGAAGGTCCTTTCTATCTCTACTACTATTTTCTTGGATCTACAACAGTGCCAGGTACATAGTAGGCTCTCAATAAATATTTGTCTGATAAATAGCAATTCCTCAATATAATTAAATATCATTATAACTGAACAAAGACCTTAGGTAATTTGACTCAACATTAGCTAAAACACATAGCATTGTAATCAATTTCCTAATCATAATCAAGTGACTATATTAAAATCCTCTCATCTTTTAATGTTCATTTAAAAATCAAAACAAAATAGCACAAAAACAAAAAACACTTGTCATTCCAATTGGATAACATGTTCACAGGTCATACAAACACTTCTGTAAAAATTAAATGGAAAATAAAATATTTTTCTATATAAATTCATTATTGATTTACTACTTTCTATTTCTGTTTCGATATTAAACATAGTATAATTTATCTCCCTTAGGGAGAGCGAATATATTTTAAGACCTCTATACACATACTACTACTACTCTCTTAAGAGAACAGGAATTTATCCCTACAAACAATTAATCATAGCTTACTGGAAATGCTTTACAGACCCAATCTTCCTACAGCTATTTATCTCCTTCCTTATAAATTACTTCATTATACAGTTTAATACTGTGCTACCTGAATCTTCTATTATATTTCATATTTACTTTGTAACTACAGTAAAATCCTTCTATAGAACACTAAGCATGAACCTAAAACTCAATTTCATAAATCTCTATGGGAGCAAAAAACAAGCCCCTGGTTGGTAGAAATCCTAGTTTGGGCTACAGTATTTAAATCCTAAGATACAGCTGACTTTTGGAGCCATTTAGTGAGCTGATAACTTAAATACTCCTAATGATAATTCTAGGTCCCATGGTTAGACGCACCTGGAAAGTTACCTTTTTAATTGGTCCCATCTAGGAGAATTCACTGGGTGAACAGAGAGCCATTAGGACCCATGCCTGACCTCTGTGCTCCCCTAACTTTGCCTACATATCTGTCATTTCACCTTCCACTAGCAAGTGCACTGTCACCTAATGGAGATAGAAAGACACCCATTTAAGCAAAACAAAACAAAACAAAAAACTCATAAAAGTGTAAAAATGCTCTTACTAATGGTCTTTGGAGGCCTCCACTTTACCAGATGCTTCTAGCCTTGGGGCCCCACGGGCTCTCTCCTCTTGGCCATCTTTAGGACCAAGTTCTCATCAGGCTCCTCACCACCAACTGCCAGAAATATCCAGTTGCACACCCCACCCCTTCCTCCCACTTCCCCTCCTCCTCCTCCTGCTACTGCCAGACAGTCCCCTCTGCTTCCTGGGCAGGCCCCCAGGATCCTAGGCATCACTGTCCCGTCAGCCTCTACCCATGCCCTTCATGTCAACCAGGCTCTTCCTTCTGAGGGCCTCTCACCGTTCGTGCTTGCATTGGACATTCTGGGCCTGCTGGTCTTGCCTCTGGGCAAGAGGGTGGCCTGGTGCTCCTCCAACCTCTTGCGCAGAAACTGCCACCCTCCTGGATCTTGATGAGGCTCTCAGTGAGGCTCACTGTGCTCAGCCACTATGGCAACAGCCTGGGGCAGCTCAGTCAGGGGCTCACCTTCGCGCTCCGCCTCATTCTCTGAGAGTCCTGCACCCGTTGCCCGCAGATCACTGATTAGGTGGCTCGTATTGGAGAATTTCTCCGGGAGACCGTTCATCATCCCACGACTTGCACCCACAGGAACGACTTTGACGCTATGGTGGTGGTGACGACGCTCCAGGAGTGGAGTTGTAGCTGATGGAAGGCAATGCTGGATGGTGTTCTGGTTCCCCTTGTGCACGCTGATGGAGGGGAGCCGCGTCTGGCACATGGTGGCCAGGAGCTGCACGTGCACGCAGTGGGGGCCGAAGCTGTGGAGCACCAGGAGGGACGGTGGGCAGATAGCTGCTCACACACGTGGTGCCTCACACTGCAGCGAGGAGACATCACCAACCGGTGTGTGCTTGTTGATCTGGAGAGTCAAGGTGGGGCTTTCTGGAAGGCGCATGGGCTAAAACTAACATTGTTCCCTGTATTGCTCAAGATCAGTAAGTGTGTGACTCTGAGGGGCCCAACTATTGCCGCAGAATCCTTTGGAGAATTTTTCTTTTTAAGTCGAAGACTGTGGCAGTGAGCGCTCCGCGGCTTACCTCAAGTCCAGGCTGAGCCACCGCCGAACGCTGCGACGCGCGCAGCACCAAGGGTACAAGAACGACTGCGGCTGCGCGCCCCGGCTTCCAGGGGCGGAGTTGTGCCCGGGCGCACGCTTCTGGTGTGGACACGCCCACTCAGGGCGCGGGCTGCCTCTCCTCCGGGAGGGCGGCGGTGCCTCCACTCCCAGTGCTGGTCTGCACTCTTCTGGTGCCAGCAAAGAGTAAAAGGCAGCCCCCTGTTACATACACATATGACTTAAAAAATTGCAGGAAACAAATGTGTTTGTTTCCTGAGTGGGGTACACAGTGGGGGTATGTTGGGGAAGACAGGTAAAAGCAGAAAAAAGTTCTTGTTAAACAAGACATTGCTTTTGCGACGCTTGATAATGCCTTCCCCTGGCAGGTGCTCAGAGCAGAATGCTTTCCTCCGCGATCACCTTCACATGTTACTCAGAATCAACACAACCCCACCTTGCCCCGAACAGCTGATGATACACCGCTGCATGCGAATGACGATTTTCTTTGGATTGCCATTTCTCCTTCAAACCCTGGCCTTTGGCAGCTTATCCACTCAGGATTTTTCTCTTCGGGTCCCATCATCCCTGCTTGTGTTCTGCTGGGTCAGTGTTTTAAATGAATTCAGACTGGCTCTTTCTCCACATCACACACATCTGACACTGGTACTTCCACCTCCTTGTCACTGGCCTCACTCATCACGCGAAGTATCTCTCCGTCTCTTTCTCCTGTCTCAAGCTGATTGCTACAGACTCTTGCCTTTATATTCCTCAACAAGAGTCCATTGTGTTACTTCCCTACAATTATAGGAAACACATACCAAGCACTCCAAGGAGTCCCATAGAAGCCGGTTTCAGTAGAATTGAGGTTGGGGACAGGTACGCTCATACCTATGCTTTGGGGTGGCAGAGACTCACAGAACACAAGTAACTCTCTCCAAAGAAAGAGCCCTCATGTATCCTCTCTCTGTCCTCTCTCTCAACGTGTTTATGTCCTTGGGGACTTTCTAGAACCCTGAACTTGTCTGTAAATACTTCCCTTGAAAACTTCACACTGCTCTGGCTTATCACTTTAGAATTTTATGTTTGCTTTGATTTGGCTTTGGTTGAAATTGACCTGCTGTGACATTCACATCACTGAAAAGTGGTGGGTCTAGGATTTAAACCTAGGTCGATGTGACTCTAAAGGTCCTGCTCTATAAATGTCCCCAAACACAAGTACACTGTCTCACACCCCTTCCCATCATCATTTCCATCGTCTTGCCTCTGACCTTTTTAAATGCTCTGAGAACGTGGTGGTCTTGCCTCACTCTCTTGGAATGGTTTAGTTTGAACTCTGAAGAAGAATTTACTCCAGGTCTTATCCATTAACTTTAAAGAACCCACTAACCTTGTGTCTCTTCTCCTATTTTCTTTCATGATCTATCCAGTTAATTTCTTTATGGGAACATTTATGTGGCAACTTATCTTCCCATACCCCAACTTGGAAAATGACAACAGTTGTTTTCCCTCCCAGACAGACCTTGCATAATCCGAAACCAGGTTAATAATAAAAATGTTAACCTGATCACTGTATGTATCATTTTTATGATAAATACATTTGGAAGCTAGGTAGCATATTTTTTCTGTTTTCCCTTTGAAGTATTTTTAATCACAAATTAGGGCCTATATTTACAGGCCATTTGATAATTCCAATGATTCTACCACAGTTGGTTATATTTTTCAGAAACAAAAGATTGGTAATCTAGTGAATGCAAGAAATTTTAACTGGGAGTCAAAGAACTAATAATACCTGCCCAGACACCCACATAAGATGGTTGATAAATGTATATAATAACATTTTGTAAAACATAAAGGGATTTTAATACCATTACCCACCCCCATTCCTGGCTTCATAATGCACAGAAAAGCAGTGGTTACATTCACCAAGAAAATGTACATAATCCAAAGCTATATAGTTGAAACAATACTTTATTATTAAGAGTTCTATACGAGTTGAAATTTCCTTTTATGAAGTTAGTATCTTGGAGGAGAACATTGCTTTTATTCTGATTCATTACATCATTTGTAAACTACTGAATACTTAGAACAAATTCTTCAATACATTTGTAACATATCAGAAACACGATAGGTTCTGAGAAAGCAAAAGATGCAAACACCATCTTTGGATTTTAATTGTGTACGCAATTTTATTTCTTTTGCATTTTCCCAGATTTCATTCGATATATTCTATTCAAACAGTATACAATGAGATCAAGCCACAAGAATTCCAAATTCACAGTCTATAATTACCAGCTGGTGAATAGGTTGTCTTTCAACTTCATTTAAATAACAGATCCTGAATTACAGTACAATAAAAGGAGCCTGGAATATAAAGATTGCTGCCCTTTACATAAAACACTCATCCTTACACATTTCAGTAAAACCTGCATCTTTAAATCATTCCTTTGATAATTACTGAATAAAACACAAAAGAGAAATCACATAAGTGCAGGTTAAATCAATAAGAGATTCAATTAAAAATGTGTACAGGTGGAAATAGCCTTTTTTGTGTGAGGAGAGGGAGGGGGCAGAGTAGTCATTTCTTGCAGTGAAGAAGTTAAATGGAAAAAGGAAAGGACATTAACTTAAAAAAAAAAAGCTTAAGGAAGCTATAAATAGATAAACATCTAACTTAAGACAATTTAAAAGCTAAATATTTTTCCTATAGACTCATTATATTATTCGAATTTTCCAAAGATTAATTCTGCATCCTCTGAATGCATGAATTCCATAGACTTTGTCAAAAGTTATATTGGTAAAATGATAGTTAGGGGACTTAACATCGGCCTAAAAATACACAATTTAAGTAGTTGCCATGAATTGTGTTAGCTCCATATTTATTTTGAATTCAAACATATCATGGCAGAACCATTAATTATATAATCTATATGCTTTTTTAGAATGTTGTTAAAACTGCCTTTTGGTTGTGACCCATATGATAAATATACATACATACAGATATTATTATTGGTTTGGTTTTCCCCCTATCTTCCCTATTGCACTATAAACTCTTTGAGGACGAAGACAGTGAGTTATCAATCCATGCATACCAAGTGATGTATAGTAAACACTGTGAACATTCTATACATGTAGAATATAAAATAGTTTAATTTAAAAAAATAGTTTAATAAACTATATTAATTTGAAAAACCTAATTGTGTAAATATTAGATGCATTTTGAGTTAATTTTTACATATGGTGTAAGGATTCAACTACCATCTTTTGTATATGGATATCCAATGTTCCCAGGACCATTTGTTAAAAACACCGTCCTTTCCACATTGAATGGTCATGGCCTTATATATGATGGTTTATTTCTGGGCTTCCTCTTCTATTCCATTCATCTATATGGTTTTGGGCCAGTACCACAATGTTTTGATTATCATAGCTTTGTAGTAAATTTGAAATCATGAAGTGTGAGACTTCCAACTTTGTTCCTATTGTCAAGATTGTTTTGACTGTTCGGAATCCCTTGAGATGACATATGAATTTTAGGATAGATACAAAAATACATACATGCATACATACTCTTACAAAAATTGGTAAGTCAAAAAGTCAAATGTAGTCACTGTAGCACTCTGCAATGAAAAGGATTTGATGGCAACCTAAATGTCTATCATAAGGATATGGGTAAGTAAATTTTTTAGACATATGCTACAGAATACCTTACAGAAAGAAGTAATCAATTAGATAAACGGCAACATGAAGAGATTACAAAACGATATTTTTTTTGAGTTAGAAAGAGAGGTATCTTACTTAACTCAAACATTGTTTTAAGATCTATGTCACCAATTATCTAATTTGTTATTGGTTGTTTCTTGCTGCTGTAAGTTATTTCATAGTATGTCTAATAAATGCATCTAATGCATATTTTCTATACATTATAGAGAGATGGGTGTGTGCGTGTATATTCATACAGAAAGAGATTCAGGAGGATGAAAAATATAGAAAAACTAACAAGAAATAATGTGAGGCTTAATAAGGTACTAATTTAAAAATGGAGGATTAGGGGCACCTGGGTGGCACAGCGGTTAAGTGTCTGCCTTCGGCTCAGGGCGTGATCCTGGCGTTATGGGATCGAGCCCCACATCAGGCTCCTCCGCTATGAGCCTGCTTCTTCCTCTCCCACTCCCCCTGCTTGTGTTCCCTCTCTCGCTGGCTGTCTCTATATCTGTCAAATAAATAAAATCTTTAAAAAAAATGGAGGATTAATTAAAATATTGTCTTCATCTTAGATAAATGGGTACTTAGGGTTTGGAATAAAATGTAAAAAGGTATCTAAAACAACTTCAAGGGTAGCATAATTACTGTGCACTGAACATTGTTGTTAGAACAGAAAGTGGTTCCTGTGTTGATAAAGACCTGATGAGGTGTAAGGACAGAGTTAGAATAAAATTGTTTCATGAATTCTAAGAATGGGAATTGCAGAGGTTCCCCTACATTTTTTTATTATCATATATTTGTAACTTTCACATTTAGTTCTTTAAATAAACTGAAGTCTATTTTTGTAAGTAGTATATAGATGGTAAGGCAATTTTTCTAACGTCACTTTAAAGGAGTCATTTTTATAACACCATATGAGTAACACATTTTATATGGATAATACGTTATACACCATATATGCTTATTTATATACTACATGTGTGTGTATATATAAAATTTAAAAAGGAAGCTCTAAAATTATATGCAATTATATAATATAATGTTTATCTGGCTAAATGAATTCAAGCTGAGATTCTTTCACTTAAATCTGAAACAGCCTTAAACAACAGAGATGTTATGAAATATTCCTGAGATGACACCATAATATAGGATTATCTGTCATTGTTTCACCAGGCTGATTTGAAAAAATAAACTGGAAAAATAATTTAAAGCCTATAGCAATAGTCCTAGATTGAGATGAAATAAACTTTAGAGAAGAATTTGGCTGTTGGCATATCTATTTCACAGAGAAGAATACAGGCTCATGAGTACTAAGTAAATTTCTCTGAAATTCCACCTAACAAAGAGCATATCAAAGATTTCTATTTAGCTTCATTAGTCTACTCTTAAACTCAGGCTTCATCCACTAAATCAGGGGTCAGCAGCCTTTTTCTAGAAGGGGCCAAATATTAAATATTTTAAGCTTTGCAGCCCATGTTCTCTCTGACGCACTGCTCAACTCTGTCATTATAGGACACAAGGAACCATAAAAAAGTAAACAAACATGGCTGTATTCCAATAAAACACTACTTGTAGAAACAATTTTAATTTCATAAAAACTTCACATGTCATGATATATTATTCTCCCCTCAATTTTTTTTCAACTACTTGAAATATAACAAATATGGACTGTCATTTTTCCACCTTTGTACTACATGTGTGAAACTTAAACACTAAGAAAGGGATTGAAATTTGTATTTCAGTGGTGAAATGCCTCAGTGTGATCCTTTTACATTATGAGTGAACACTGAAGTTATCTGATGGTATCAAAAATAGATGCCTAGCAGACAGACAGAAATGCAACATCAGAGCTCAAGATTTAATCATGGTAAATATTTATTTGAGAGTCATTCCCATGAGGTTATAAGTCAAGGTGAGGTAGTAGTTGAAAATGTGAGTTTGGAAGTAGTCCAAACTATGCAGTGGAAGGGTAGAAAGGAGCAAGAGAAAGTGACATGTATGGGGAGAGCAGTGAAAAGGATAGAAACAAGATGAGCAAATGGATAGGAAATGGGGGAGATCGTTTCATGAAAGTGAAGGAGCAAGGCTAATAACAAATCTAAGAGCACAAGGAAAATCCATGTCCCCCTTTAGCAACTAAGTAGAGATCCACAGTGACTTTTGAAAAGAAGAGTCACCACAGAAAGGTTAGCGTGGGAACCAAGTTACTCTTGCTGCTTGTTACACCTGCTACACTTACAGGTGCTTCAGTCGGAGGTGGAATAGAAGATCCAACTTCCTTTAGAAATGGACTTTTTGAAAGGAGACCCCATCTTTAAGTTATGCAAAATCTAATGGTCAATAAATACTAAATTTAGTGAAACCTTTATATTTCATAGATAAGCATGGACAGCAATAAGTAACTGGGAGACTGTGGTGTTTATGCTCAGAACTGCAATCTTTGCAAAGATTAAGAAACTGCTAAGGTTCAGTTGTCATATTCTGGGGCTTCCATGAGCTTTTGCCTATTCACTAGAACTTTTCTCATGTAAATATGACTTTTATTTCAGTGTGTTTCACTATATGTGACATGTTGCTAATCTGGAGTTTGTGGTGAATCTACCAGTCTTCCAACTTCAAATGACCCACTGATTCAAATTCTAGCCCTAAGGTCTCTTTCCATAAGAGATGAAACTGGATGAAAAGTAGCTCCCATGATGATATTTTCAGGGGAAGAGAAGTTAGAATGAGAATATGGAATGTGGAAATATATCCCCTTCAGGGTGGAGAAAGCTTTCAATGGGGTATATAATCTATGAAGGTACAGTAAAATTGGTTTCTGATTTCGGGTCTCAGAAAGATACACAAGGCAAGTATTGAAAAGACATTAACTTACAGAATAATTACAGAGGTGTAGGGAAGATTAAGAGGACACACAAGGCATGGTTAGCAAAAGCAAGAAGCTGTTTTTATGCTGATGAATGAAGGGGCAAGTGGATAAAATAGTTTCTACAATTCAGTGAGGTGAGACACAAGCACTGCTAGAGATTCAGCCTTCTAGAGAAAGTGTGGCAAATCTGGTAAGATTCAGCTGTTCTCTAGGCATTTAATGAAATGGCTATAGACAAGATCTTTGCCTGTAAAAAAAAAAAAAAAAAAAAAGCTGATGTGGCATTTTCAGATATCTGAAAATATTTTAATCTAATGGCTTACATCATTTGACTACAGTACATTTGAACATATTGTGATAAATACATGTTGTTTGCTATATTCTGCATTAAAATACATCCTGGATTTGTTATTTCATAAAATACTAATTTTTCTTTCTACAATCTTCCATCAGGACTCTCTAGCACCTCTATCACATATTTCTAACCAATTTTACTATTGTAAGAGGTTCAATTTAAAAATATCAACCCAACATTTTTTATATATTGTTTGGGGGAAGAAACTATACCCTGTGAAGCCAGTTTATATTTTTCTTCTTCTGTATTGTCTCCATTTAGCTCCTTTGGATAAGATTAATTCATTGACACACTGTAGTATTTTTCTTAGGCATCAGGGAAAATAATAATTAGAAAACAACATTGCTGGTATATGATGCCTACAACCAGTTTCTGGGGAATAAAGCAATTTGTCAACAAATATTTTGGAATTCACAAGACAGAAAGGCTGCCGGAAAAGAGATAAAGTGACAACTTCATGAAGGATGTAATATCTGAGTTCAGCATTTAAGAATGAGTGACAGGATATTTTCCAATTACAGGAGCAAAGAGAATGCCTCCCCTCCAATTGTGATAAGTGAAAATACACAGGCCCAGGGTACAACCAACACCACCACCACCGTAAATGGAAATAAATTGGCAATGATGCAGTCCTTGGGATAGATTGCTCTCTGAGGGAATACCATCCTATCTACCAGATTCTATAAAAATGGGCAAAGTGACAACATCAACTTTTACTAATGCTGAGTAAGCACTTTGCCCTAATATGCTGTGACCACAGAATTTATAGAAAAACATAAAACACACTATGTGATCATCTCCCTGGTAAATCCCTTCTAAACCATTTGAACTCAATACATTTTTATCCTATTTGGAAAAGCAATGGTATATTTTATTCTCCTGGAATCTTGATAAAGTGGAGTAAGAAAATTTACATTGAAAATGAAGATACAAATTCTTATAAACACCTGCAAACTTATGTGTCAGTAATCAGTTCTTAAATAGCTAAAAAGAGGTGTGATATCTAAAAAAAAGAAATAGAAGAAATAGAAGTTTGAAAAGGATATACATTGCAAAGCTGGTTAAATGATGGTTAGTCCTTAATAGTTAATTAACTTATTTTTTACCAATGCGGAAGTAAAGGTTTTTTAAAAAGAAATTGTAGTTACAAAGATCAACTCAGTATTTATTAGCTCTAATTCATATTATTTTACTTTGTATTTATTATTCTGACAACTTCCTCAATGTTTGTTTGGCAACAATGTGGACCTAGTATGATGTGGTACCTATCACAGGCAATTCTGAGTATCCGTTCCTGTTGCAAAGCTCCCCATGCAATTGACTGAGGCCTCTGCTGAATATGTGTCATGGGTGAATTTATTTCATTGTCCAGACCTGCTTCTCTATCCCTAAAGAATCGTTATTCTCAAGAGAACTCACCAATACCCACGTGGGTGCAAATATCAGTCAGAGCCCATATCACAGAGAATCCAACCTAAGACAGAGGTCCATTTTCTCCAAATTGATCTGTAAATGCAGTTTAATCTTAATAAAATCCAAACTGATATCTGATGAAATTGACAAGTTGATTCTAAAAATTTGTGTGAAAATGCATAAGATCTGGAGTGGCCAATTTGTGGAAGAAAAAGATAAAGAACTTACACTATGTGACTTCAAGTTTTACTCCATAAGCCAGTAATCAAGATATTGTGGTATTGATATAAGGATTGGCACACAGATCATCAATTGAATGGATTCAAGAGACTAGAAAGGGTGGAGTGAACTGATTTTTGACCAAACTAGTTCAGAGGAAAGGAAAGTCCTTTCAAAAGAGACAGCCTAGACTCATGAAAGCTAGATTTGTGGAAACGTGAAGTACAAATTCACCAAACACTGAGACTGATGAGAAATGGGGCTACTACCACTTGTATACTTTGATAACCAAACCCATGTTTTCTACTTATTTGGGAGATATCATATAAGGCCATTGAACTAAGGTGTACACTGCATCATGGCTGGATGGAGCACTATTCTTGTAGCATAAGATCTCAAAGTGGGAACCTCAGCTGTGCCTTCAAAAGACCATTCCATCCATCACTCTACCACTGTAGACCTATACTTCTGTGGAATATTGTAAGTGACAGACCAATGGCTCCCACAGTCATGTGGCCACTTCCTCACCATATTGGTTCTTAGGAAGGCCAACTTCCAAAAGCGTACATATTGATTTTTATTTCCACATACACATCCTTTTGTGTAGTCTTCTGTTACACCAAATGGGGCTAATTTCTATAAATAATAGGGCATTGGGGAAATGATAGTGTGTGACTTTCAGAGCTATTTCATATAACATTGTTCTCTACCTTGCTCCCTACTAGACCATTTGCTCCAGGGGAAACATTTGTCAAGTTCTTAAATAATCCAAGCACTCTGGATCCAGATGAAACATTAAATTGTCTTCCATAAATTAACTAATTAATTAAAATAAAATAAAATATAAAAAACTTTTTAAAATTAAAAAGCTCAAGCAGCCTTATACAGCCTCCAAGTGACAAAGAACTGGGATCCCCTACAAAGAACAAGCCCTTACTTGCCAGGTCTGAGTAAGATAAATTGGCAATGGATCTCCAAATACAATCAATCCTTCAGGTGACTGCAGCCCCAGCTGACATATTGAGTGCAACTGTAGATGGCATAACTATCCAACTAAGCCACTCCCGGACTCTTGACCCAAAGAAATTATGTAATAAGTGTGTTTTAAGCTTTTTTGTTTTTCTTGTAGTTCTTTTAGGTGTGAAGTTAAATTGAGATTTTTCTTGTTTGAGGTAAGCCTGTATTGCCATGAACTTTCCTCTTGGAATGACTTTTGTTGCACTCTATGGGTTTTAGTATGTTGGATCTCTGCTTTCATTTATCACTAGGTACTTAAATTGGGGGGCATTTTTATGCCGCAATTGATAACTAATGTAGCTATAAAGCAGGTCCATTAGTCTAACACAATTTTATGTGTAATCTCATATGTGAACCAAACATAAATCCTCAGAAAATGGTGCTAGGGAAAACTCCAGGAGAAGAAAAGAAAAACCCGATCCCAGAATATGTGCTGATTCTAATCAAGATGAATCACTGTCTTTTCCAAAGCAATCAAGTGACCATCCCTAACGGGAATGTACCGTACTGGGAACTAAGTGCAGGTCTCTGTTAATGGCAGTTAGATACTTAGCAGCGGCCATAGCTAACTCTGCCTTGAAGCCTATGCTACTGGTCTTTGTATAGCATCCATTCCTGCCATCATGACTGCTCCTTTCATGTACCCATTGTGGCAGCACTGAGGTGACCAATGAAAAAAATCGGCTCATGTCAGCTGGCTAACTTATTTTGCTTCCTTGTGGCTTTAGCCCCTACTCTGTAAGCCAGTGAAAGGTGTCCTTTTACTCTGGAGGAGACACCTTGGCATGCCCCATAACACTGGGGCCCTAGAAAAATTGACTGATGTGGTAAGCTGTTGAATCTTCAGAGTTTCTTTTCTATCCTAAAGATTGTACGTTTCTTATCAAGACCTAGCACACTTGGCAAATTTTCCTCAGCCTGATTGACCTGATATATCTATACAGTGGCCTAATGTTACATTCACAGAACTATCCCAGGCAGACCAGATAACTTTGGACTGTATTTTGACGCATGTTATAGTCCAGTATATGGTCCATCCCGATGTTTTGCATGTCCACTTGAAAAGAACATGTGTTTTGAACTTGACTTTGTATAAATTTAATCAAGTTATGTGACTTCATGTTCAATTTGTCTGTCACTAAGTATCACTAAATCTTCTATTTCTATATATCACTATTGATATTTTTTATCTAAGTTCCCTATTCATTACTAATAAAAGAGTATTAAAATCTGCTTTGGTCTTATTATCCATCTAGTTCTGTCCAGATGTATCTTATAGTATATAATGTATCTTATAGTTCTGTTATTAGATTTATGGACATTTAGGCTCTACATATTTCTTTTCTTTTTAAGATCTTTATTTATTTGAGAGAGAGAGAGCATGAGCAGGGGGGAAAGGGAGAAGCAGGCTCCCCGCCAAGCAGGGAGCCTGACACTGGGCTCAATCCCAGGATCCTGGGATCATAATCTGAGCTAAAGGCAAATGCTTAATTGACTGAGCCACTAGGCATCCCTAAGCTCTACATATTTCTTGAATTAACTGTTTTGTGACTGATAGGTTCCTATTTACCTTTCATTACACTTTTTAAGTCAGCTTTGTCTGATATTAATACAACCATACCATGGTTCTTACATTTAGCGTTCACTTAGGATGTAGTTCCATCCTTTTACATTTAACCTAATTGTTTCTTTGTATATTAAGTATATATTAATTCTTGTGACCACAAGATAATTGGGTCTTGCTTTTTTTTTAATCTAGTCTGACCATCTCTGCCTTTTACTTAGAATGTTTAGTCTGTTTACATTTAATGTCACTATTTATATGGTTTGGTTTAATTTAACTACTTGCAATGGCTTCTGTAATGGTACTACCTGGTTTTGTTTTTCTCATTCTCCTTTCCTGACCTCTTTGGAGTTAGTAAGTTTTATCATTTAATCTTCTTTATAGACTTTTTAGCTGTATCTCTTTATACATTTTTAGTTGTTTTTCTAGAGATGATGATGTTTTCCTAGTATCGGTATTGTGCAATTTCAAATAAAATGATAGAACAATAGTGAAATCCCATTAACCTACTATTCTTGGTGCTATGGTTTTAATATATTTTACATCTGCTTATGAAATAAATCCTGCAATATAATTTAGATAACCAGTTTTCTTTATAAAAATTAAAAGAAAAAATGAATTTTATTTAAACCCACGTATTTACCATCTTGTGTTCTTTCTATCTGGAAGATCTAAATTTCCATTCGTTATTTTTCTTCAGTCTCAAAAACTTCCTTATTTCCTGAAAAGCAGGTGTGCTAGTGACAATTTTTCTCACCTGTCATTTACCTGAAACATCTTTTTCTATTCTTAAGGAGTATTTTATTGCTTGTAGAATTTTACTTGGCTGTGGTTTTATATTCAGCACTTTAAAGATGTTGGTCCATTGACTTCTACCTCCTTTGTTTCCAAAGGGAAGTCAGTAATCCTCCATAATATTGTTCTTTTCTGTATCTAATGTTTCTTTTTCTCTGTCTGCTTTTAAGATTTTCTATTTTCAGTTTTCAGCAGTCTAAGTATGATACACTATGACATGATTTTCTTTGCATTTATCCTTCTTGGGATTAGAAATCAACAAGTCTTCATATATAACTTGATGTTTCTTATGAATTTAGGGAAATGTCATCAGTTAGATTTTCAAATACTTTCATTAATCATTTCCTTTCTCATCCCCTTCTGGGACTTAAATTACACTAGGTTACACTGTTCAAGATTAACTATAGGTCACTGAGTCAATGTTTGGTTGATTCACTTTTTTCCCAACATTTTCTGCGGTATTCTTCTGGTTGAATAACTTGTATTGAATCTGTCTCAAGTTTAATATCCCTTTCTTTTCCTGACTCTGGTTCTAATAATTTCATCATTTAACTTTTTTCAGGTACAGTTTTCAATTCTAGAATTTCTATTTAGTTCTTTATTATCTTCTATTATTATTCAGACTCTTGCCATCTGTTCACTCTTTGTGACCAATTACCTTTTATTTCAGGTCTTTAAATATATTAATAACTGCTTTAAAGTCTTTGTATGCTAATTCCATAATTCATGTTTATTACTTTTAAAATTGGCACTGAGTTACATTTTCCTGCTTCTTTGGTTATCCACTAATTTTTTTTAAATTTTATGCTTCACAACACATCATATATTGAAGGGAGCCTAACTTACGCCACCTTTTAAAAAGTATTTTCACTCTTTGCACAGGTAGTTAAATTACTGACTGATCTTTTTGATCCTGCTGGTCTTGGTTATATTCTGTTAGCACAGACCTATTGCTATTTGGAACTTGGCCTTAGAGAATTTCCTTACTGTAGTAAGGGATCCTCACTACCAAGACCCTTTCTAAGACCTGTGTTTTCTGTCCAAGGTGCTCAGTGAGGTCTTTCCATTCTGGTTGGGCAGCAACGCCAATGTCTTTCAGAGTGGTACAACCTCGAGTCCCAGCCCTGCAGGACCTTTAGTGTCATCAGTCATTTTTCAGTCTCATAGCCAGGGATATCTACTGGGCTGAGGCCAGACGGGAATCTTACCGTGTGCATGTATAGCCTAGCTCATGGCCAAGATCCATGATGAATGGCCTTAGAGACCTCTGAAGTACTTACTCTGTACAGCTCTTTTTCAATGTATGCCCTGCAAATTCCAGTTAATTTAAACAGTCCAGATTCTAATGTTTTATCCCCAGATTGGGAAAACAAGTTTTCTTAGCCTTTACCTCACTGTTCTGTAGCAGGAAAATGTTACTAGCTGATCCTTCACCTGAAGAAATCAACATATTCATCAAGGCTTAGTTTAAATGCTACAAAACTTCCTATCATCCCTGTTACTAAAGATCACCAACACCTACCCAGACTTTTTTTTTTTTTTTTTTTTGGTATAAATCTCAATAACCTTTAGTTAATAGCTGGCTTTGAGTGTAAGTGTGTTCTTGCTTAATATTCCTCATTTAAAGTAAGTTCCTCAAGGGCAGGTATGTTTATGATTGTGAAATGGAGGAAGCGTGGGATTCAGTTTTGGAAGCCCATGGGATTTAGTATTAGAAATAGCTCTATTATTTTCTAGTTACATATAGTTTACATATTTTCTAGTTACTTACAGGTTATGCATTTTTTTAGAAATTTATCTAACCTTCCATCAAATGTCAAATGTATAAAAGGTATCTAAGACCAGTATCAAGCTGCCAAGGAGATAAAGTAAGATAATATATATGAATGAAATTTTAATGAATAAAGGATCCATAAAAATATCAGTTAAAGTATTGTGGGTGGATCAACATCATCTTTGTAAAAATCATCCTAACGCCTCATAAGGTAACATTTTAAGTTTTTTTTAATGGTAATAAAATCTTTCTCCTTGGAATATTTATTTATTTATTTATTTATTTATTTATTTATTTATTTATTTATTTATTTTAAAGATTTTATTTATTTATTTGACAGAGATAGAGACAGCCAGCAAGAGAGGGAACACAAGCAGGGGGAGTGGGAGAGGAAGAAGCAGGCTCATAGCGGAGGAGCCTGATGTGGGGCTCGATCCCATAATGCCGGGATCACGCCCTGAGCCGAAGGCAGACGCTTAACTGCTGTGCCACCCAGGCGCCCCTCCTTGGAATATTTAAATGCACACAAAATTCATGACACTAAATAATAACAGTTACTACTAAAATAAATTCCACTTTGCTTTTTTTGTTTTAAAAAACCAAAACTTGAAGTAGAAAACCAAAATGTTGAGTAATTGGTTTTCCTTGAATGAATGAAGAATCAAAAATATCAACTGATAAAAAGCTATATTTCTATAACACTGCTCACATACAAGAACAATAAAGAGTAGTAAATATTTTTGGAACCTCTGTCATAAAACAGATTCTCCTGTTGGTGTTAATATAACCCCTTCCTACACAGCCTTCTATGTATAAATCTACCCTACAGTATCTCTGAAAATCTCTGGGGACTCACAGCAATATAATTCTGGTGAAAATGGCAAAACATGCACCAGCTAAGGTGAGGAAAAGAAATGAAACTTCGTGTCATCAGCAAATTTAATCATTTCTTAATGTAGTAGAGAAAAAGGGTACTTCTTCAATTCCTTAATGGAAGGAATTTTAGAAGATTTGCTTCACACAGTGAATAAAACACTCTAAAATTTCACATATTTTAGTTCCAATAGTAGCTCTTATAAGGCTGGCTATATTTATGTAATGAGTTTTTATCATAACAGCATGACAACAGAGCATAGCTCCACTGGAGAAGAAAACTGGATGCAATTGAATGCTATGTGGCTAAATAAAATATTTTATAAAAGTAAATAAGGATGACTAACAGATTTAGTAAATATACTGAACTTGGTAGGATAGAGTCAAAGAACAATTTCTTTTCTTCTTTTTTTTTGTTTTTGTTTTTGTTTTTATAACTACCAGGGCCTCCAAATACGCTCTGAGATCTCTATTCCCACTCCTGAATATCTTTGACAGATAGACTGTTTTTCTGATAACTTCTGGGTGTCAGAAGAGTATTATTTTTCAGCATTTAAAAAGTATAGTATAATCTGAATCAAAACTAACCTCTCCCACAATTCAAACATTTTCCCCTATACCAGTTCAAGACTGACCAAATGTTTGGGAACCTGCAACAAGAAAGGATTTTGGCATGATATCTTTCTATTCAACAGACTTTGTGAGGTAAGGGAGAGGAGAGAAAGGGATGGGAAGCAAATTAACAAAGTCTTTCTATTTCATTAATACAGGCAGTAGTCCTTTGGTGATGGTAGAATCAGAGATCTCACTGGTTTTTCTATGAATGTGCATTAGAGGATCCTTGGAGACTTTTCACCGGAGCCTTCACTCTGCACCATTCTAACACTGGTGATGTACTATATGGCTGACCTCACTCAAACACCCCAGTCTCTTCCCCCATGTTACATTTACCTCAACACCCAGTGTCCTTTCAATATGATAATCCCATTCACTGAGCTTACATGAGAAATACACACGCATCCTCTATCTTACGAAAATCTTAAAGGGAAGACCATTTCCAGTACAACTTTCTCTTCTTCCCCTACCATCAGGAGATATGCCAGCTAGCTTTAATTCCTTTGGGCTTTCTCAGACAGGGACGAAGCATTCTTACTCTCAAGATTTTTCTTGCACTTAACTCTAGTAGAGGCAGTTTTCATAATTTTTTTCAATGTGGCCATGATGTTAGCTGCTAGTCTCCTCCACTGTAGATAACTTGATCTCTGAATGTTTTTCATTTGGCCCTAAATTGCTTGGCCTGAAACAAGAGAATACACAGTCCTTCACTAACAGGAATGAAAGGAAAGCACACAAAACCTGTCTCATGTATTCTCTTCAAGGAAATTTCTTTGGAATACTCCTTTATTTTGCTCATATGTAGAAGGTAGGTATTTTCTATATGGTAAATTCAGAGTCTGCTTCAATTAGCCCAACAGAGATGTTTATAGTGCCTCTTGTTAAAATGTAGAAACACTTTTAATTTATTCAACTTAGGGGGCAGAATCTAAACCCCAGGATAACAATAAAGGTCTCAACTCTTATTCCATTAAAGATGTATATGCAAATAACTATTTTTGCTTCTAGTTTGTTAGAATCAGGGACAGATTTATCATAAAGTTAATGATGCTTAAGATTCCGGTCTCTTTAGTTGCACAGGTCCCTTCCAATGTCCTATACCTACATGTGAATTTATAATTTTCTGTTCTTTTTAAAGATGGCCCCCAAGTTGTATAAGTTTGAGGGATATACTTGTAAAGTATTTAGAGCAAATGACTGACTCAAGGGTTGATACCAATCTCTGTCTCTATCTTACCAACTCTTCTCTCCAAATTCCTACCCCCTTGCACACATTTAACTTTTCCTAGGCTCTGGAACACGATATAATGTAATAATTGTGAAAGTTGATTTAAACACGTAATAATTTACTCTGGTACAAATTTAGATCTTGGGGACTTCAGAGGTTTTGGTATGGCATCCCAAGCAGGAAACTATTGCCATGAATAATTTAATACAGAAATAAACTTAACTTGGAAGTTTTGAAGGAGGTGTTGACATGGCAGGTGTTTGAATGACATATCTAATATGATAGCAACTCAATGAAGTTACAACTAAATTAGGTGATACATAGGAGAACCATTGGGAAATTATTCACAATGTGACAAAATGAAGAGAAATGGATAGAAGTTTGCTGGATTTTAAATGTCCATTTACTGTTTTGACCCTGAGGGAATTATGACTATGGGCCTGTTGCTGTCTGACCTTAGTCGGACTGGCAGGCTCCTGCATTCCTCCATATCCTCCAACTTCGTGGGTCAGTTACAGCAAAGTCTAACTTAGCCAGTAACATTTGATAGCGGCTGCCTGGGCACTGTGTTAAGATGGCATTTTTCTGTGGCAGCTACCTCTGGATTTCGTCTAAAAGCATGTGATGCTGCCAAAGGTACTGCAATGAAAAGTGATGATATTTATTCTATGTACCTACCATTCATGTATGAGAATAAGCAGATGCACTGCCTGGTAACTACCCTTATCATCATATGGTCCTACATCAATGTATCAAGACATACCCTACAGTCCGTATTGGCATTTCTATGAATACATTTTGTATAATAATCTGAAAGAAATACAAAATCCCTACATTTTGTGTATTCATTTTTAAACATGTGCAACACTCAGCAGCGCATCATAGCAAGCCATGATTGGAATGGAAATAACTGAATAGGGCTTTTTCTAATTCCTCTGCCCCAGTGCATAAAATGTAATACCATGTATTACTTATCAACAGCAGTGCAGTCCTGCCATGCAAATGTCACTCAATTATATATATATATATATATATATATATATATATATATATATATATTGCTAGAATCAGAGACAGATTTATCATAAAGTTAATGATGCTTATATGCATATATATGGCTGTACATCAGAATGTTCTTATGTGGTTTGCTGTTATCCAACATTATGGAAATGTGAGTAACAAGAGTTAAGACAAAGAAGAAATCTTCAATCCAATGGTGAAAAAGAGAAGAAACTTTTCCCATAGCAAAACTGTTGAAAAGAGCCCAGGTGAGAAGAAAAGGCCTCTTTTAGCAGCCGTGCCAAAGCTGACAGTGACCGTGGCAATGCAAGTTGGCAGAAGGACATTACAGGCGAGTTCCGCAGACGCCCCCGCCTCTCATTGTGACATCAGCCAGGAAGACCACCTGCATAGCAGCTTCATGATACCAAGTGAGGGACTTGGTATCATAAAATAGACTCCTGAGACCAGAGAGAGATTAGTGTTTTCCCTCTTTCAGTTAACAGCACTTTCTTTGACTTCATTTAATAAGTCAGTGTTTAAAGTGCTTGAGAGGGATGGAAGAAACTAATGTATTTAAGACCAACTGTGTTTCAGGCACTGGGCTCGATACTTAATACATATTAATACATTTAACCATATATCTGAATACATTTAATTTTATCATATTAAAGTATAATTTAATGTATACATATTACTACATTTAATCATACCTGAATATATATAGCCATATTTTATAATAAACTACAGACCAGAAAATTGAGGTAATTTATCCCGAATTTGAACCTAGAACTATTTAGCTTCGATTTGTTTTTTCTACTACATTACTCTATCTCATGATGAAACCATTGTGTTCTCCCAATTATTTGTTATATTTTGTTTATCTCCCTGAATCTTCTCAACTATTTCCTTCCCACTCCCTCTTAGAAGGTGAGACCATTTTCTCACCATGTTTTGGAAACTTCACGTACTTATAAAAAATATAATTTGGCCATATTTCACTATTTGACATTCGATATTTTCCAAATATTCTTCTCTTGTTTCTTTTAAGCTAATTAGAAATAATGACATTTAGAGATTGATTGAGCTACCTGTGCATCTAAGGCTTCATTCTTTATGTTCTAGAAGAGCAACAGAGCATCAGGGTCATTCTTTCTATGTGTCTCAGGAGTACTAATCCTAGAAGTCCCACTTCTTGTAGAAGTTTAACATCAATAGCAGCTTTCTACTCAAAGATCTTCTTTCTCTACTTGTTGCTTTCCATTTCCAAGGGCTGACCTACACACAGTGTCTTAGCTGTGACCACAGTCTTAACCCTTCAAATCCTTCCCCTGTCTTCACTTCTTTACTCCTGCTCAGAATCACTATGTCACATAGAGCTAATCATACCTATAGGCTCCGGTATGGCAACAGATATAGATCTAATTCCATTTACAATAAACAGTAATACATTGTTAAAACAATAAACAATTTTTTACAGCTTTACTGAGATACAATTCACATAGCATATAATTTGTGCATTTATTTTTTTCTTTTTCTTTTTTTTTTAATGTTTTTTTATTATATTATGTTAGTCACCATACAGTACATCCCCGGTTTCCATGTAAGGCTCGATGCTTCATTAGTTGCGTATAACACCTAGTGCACCATGCAACACGTGCCCTCCTCACTACCCATCACCAGTCCATCCCATTCCCCCACCCCCCTCCCCTCTGAAGCCCTCAGTTTGTTTCTCAGAGTTTAATAAAAATACCCTGATAATCTTTTGAGTACTTACTCTGTGCTAGTCATTATTTTAAGTGTCTTGCACGGATAGAAACAATCCTCAAAACAACACTAAAATATAAGTATTAAGATTACCTGGATTTCATGAAGCCAAGGTTATATAGCTTGCAAAGTTATCCATGCAAGGTTACATAGCTGGCTCAAGGTCTCATCTTCTAGTAAGTAGCAGGGCTAGGATTTGGAATCCAGTCATTCTGACCATAAGCCGCGTATGCTTAAACATTACATCTGATACCCAGCACTGCCTACCAACTACTTTATCTGACTCATCTAATAAACTATCATACTTCCTGTAAGTTAAGTACAACTATTGGCTTTATCTTTTGTATTATTCAGATAAAGAATCTGAGGCTCAGCATTTATCTAAGACCACAGTTATTTATTAGAAGGAAGATTTAGACTAGGCTGTTTCACGTCTGATCATGCTAACACGCTAGCAGCATGTGCCATGTATTATATTTAAAGCTTTCTTCAGAGGATGAGCAATATGTTCTCATAGGAAAAATGTTCATAACTATTACACCGTGGTAAATATTTTGAATCAACCCACAATTCCAGAGTGCTAAATAGATTGTTTTAAAGACGGGTCTCCTAAACTCAAAACAACAAACAAAAAAAAACAAAACAAAAACTAAATAGTACTTTGTAATTATCATTGGAAAAGAAAAAAAAAAGAGAAAAGAGCTTTTAAGTTGCCTAAGTATTGGGTTAAATCTTCAGGTATTCATATTCCTCACAGGAAAAAAAAGTAAAACAAAAACTTGGGTGGGAACAACATAGGACCAGGAAATTTGCATTCTAGGTCTCTAAATTGTCTTTATGTACTTGTTAAGTGGTTTTATTTAGACATTTTCTTGAATTAGAAACATATTATAAAATACTCTTTATTGTCTAATAAGATCCTTATTGTACCGTTTCTACATACATGAAGTTTGCCCACTCCTAGCTCCCCCAAATGACCTTGAATTATTTATTTTAGTGCATTATCATCTATGTGGTATAAGGATTTTTCCTGCATAGTAAGGTGGTGACAAAAATGGGATATGGTGTCACGGAGACTTATGTTTCTATCATTTACAGAAGTTTGGTTTTAAGCAAGTTACAGATTCCCAATCCCAATTGCCTCACCACTAAAATGCCCGTCATTCATGGCTATTTTAGGGTTAAATGAAGTGCTTAACAGGTATTAGTTTCCCGCTCTACTTCCTACGTCAGTATCTTAGTCAAGGTCATTCTGTGACAAAGTACAGAAACTCACTTCAAACTAGTTTAAGCATGAAATGAAAGTTATTGGAAAGACATTCTGCAAACTCAAACAATCCAAGTAAAAGATAATCAACCAGGGCTCAAGACAAGTGGGTAGAGCAAACAGCAAGCTATCAGGAACCTAAGCAGATATTTTTTAATTGCCTCTCTCTGATGCCAAATGGGTTCTCAACCTGCTTCCATCTACCTCATTTTTCTTTCACTTGTAGATCTGACTTATCTGACTGTATATTCAGCTGACCCTGAACAACACGGATTTGAACTACACAGGTCCACTTACGGGTGGATTTTTTTTTTAATATACAGTACTGTAAATGTATTTTCTCTCCCTTATTATTTTCTTAATAATGTTTGTCTCTAGCTTACTGGATGATAAGAATACAGTATATAATATACACAGCATACAAAATATGTATCAATCGACCGTGTTATCAGTAAGGCTTGTAGTTCAACAGTTAAGTTTTTGTGGAGTCAAAAATTCTATGCAGATTTTCAACTGCACAGGGGTTGGCTTGTTGTTCAAGGGTCCACTGTATGTGGCTGGCCCAAATCTTTTAATTAATATTCCTTCAAAATCCATACATTGAATCCGATTCCAAATTCTAGGGGAGAGAATCTGGCTCCCGTTGTGCCAGTTGCCTGGCACTGATCCTATGGTCCAACTGTGAAGTATTGAAGGCACCAGGAATCTACTGCTGTCCTTAATACAAATTGATGAGTGAACTATATCTGATATTATGTTTTATAAATAAATGTTCATCATCCTATTTTTATATTCTCTATTTCACCTCGCATAGAACTATGTACATAATGTTCTTTTTTTTTCTAAACCTTCTGGCAGAAATAGAAGTCAATCAATATGTATGGAAGACCTACTAGGAAATTCACACATTGTCATATAATCTACAGAAAATACTCAAGGGGAAAATATTATCATCCTAATATTTCTGCATATTTATATACTGAGTCACAGAAATACTAAGTGACTTAACCACAGTCACACTACTAATAAATAATAGAGCCTCCTCTGTCTTACTCTAAAGCCATATAATCACCTCCAGCTATCAACCATTGCCTGCACTTCCACTAACCGACTGAAGAACCTTGAAAATGATGTCTGACAGATTTAAGAAGCCCTGTGATTCCCTTCAGGTTTGCATTTAGAGCAGTGGCTATGGGTACAGAATCCACAGTATTATTGATTGTGTGATTTTGGATTGGTGACCTAATCTCTCTGTGTTTCTATTTCATCATCTGTAAGAGAGAGATAATAGTTTCTACATTATAAAATTGTGAGAATTCAATGATATATTCAAGTGTTTGACACATAGTAATACCAACAACTAACAATTGCTGAACACCTGCTCTCTAACAGGTATGTTCCAATTGCTTTTCTAGGTTAGCACTTTTAATACAGTGACCCTATGATACCCATTTTATACATGAGGAAAATAAAGCAGAGAAAAATTCCTTGGTCAATTTCACATAGCTACGAAGTAACAGGGCCAGCATTCAAACCCAGGCAATCAGGTTCCCAACACCAGGGCTCTTAATAATGGCACTACGTTGGAGCACCTGGGTGGCACAGCGGTTAAGCGTCTGCCTTCGGCTCAGGGCGTGATCCCGGCGTTGTGGGATCGAGCCCCACATCAGGCTCTTCCGCTATGAGCCTGCTTCTTCCTCTCCCACTCCCCCTGCTTGTGTTCCCTCTCTCACTGGCTGTCTCTATCTCTGTCAAATAAATAAATAAAAATCTTTAAAAAAAAATAATGGAACTACGTTGCCAACCAATTAATAAATAGTAAGGCCTCATTAATATTAGCTGGTCTTCTGCTTTGTTCTATGATGGCTCATATCATGCAAACCATGCCTTTAATGACCTTTCACAAAGTTAATTATATAACTTTGTACTAAGATATAGAATGCTAATCTATAACTGCGTCTTATATAGTATTTGTCAGAATCTTTGCATTTTTTCCTTTTAAACACAGATGCCTAAACCCATTGAGTATAGTGACTTTCCAAGGGTGGGGTCAAAATAGGTGTAATTTTAGTAAGTTTCAGAGTTGATTTCCCATTTAAGAAGCAATCACTCCATTGCAGGGGCAATGTTCATTGCAGAGAGGCCCACTAACTAACTACATGAGACTCAACTTTAGTGCCTGTGAATTGGAAGGCCCAAGGGTAGGACCTAGAAAATTTAACAAATGCCCCAGAATAATTTTTGACACACAAAAAATTTAGGATCATTGTCCTGGGGTTAAGACTTACAGGGTCAGAAAAGTTTCCTTCCCAATGAGGGGGCTGGGAAATCACAGCCAGAAGTGAGGTGGTGTGTTCCCATTTACTAACCCACCGTGAGGTGCAGCTACCTGGCCTTCGTTTTACCCACAGGGCAGATCAGTTGCTTTGGAATCTGTCAGGTTAGATGAAAGGCTGCCCAAGCACAATAAATTATTATGCATTTGGACTTTTTGGGGGAATGACAGCCCCTTCAGAATTTTCTCAATCAACTGACAGTGAGAAAACTTAGATAGGGGGTGTTGAAGAATGCTTCTAAGGCAGCCACAGGGTTTGCAGTTTTAATTTGATGTGATTTATAAATTGCTGTTATTGTGTTGTTGCTGGTGAACCCCGCTGCTATATAAGGCAGCCTTCTGTGGTCGAGGTATGCCTGCATCCATTAATGGATGTCTCGGTCACGGCTACAATGTTATAACAGATGTCATTTACCTAGACTGACATTCCGTATGAAATCCCTGCTGTTTCCCTTTTGCACACAGTGAGAGGAAGCTGTTTTCTTGCTGCACTCCAAGTTGTATTGCTGTCAGCTAATGATTCAGAACGCAATAGCTACCTTTTAAAAAAATCCCACCAAGAGACATTGCTCAGTATGGCAAAAATAACCATCTTTGCATCACATTTCTTGTGAAGCAAAGAAACGTGGTATAACAAGAAGGTGAAGAGCGATCAAACACAAAGTTATACATCTGAAGTCCAAATCCTATATGGGCTTACCATTTCCTAAAAAGCATTGTGGTGAAAGCTCTTTCATTTTTGATATTATACTCACTTTTTTCAATTCACTTTTTTTTCTTAATTTAAGAACATCAAAAGTTTTACGATATATAAATTATTTATTAACAGCTTTATAGGAACAAAATTTTTTTATTGAAGAAAGGTGGGGCATGTGGGTGGCTCAGTTGGTTAAACATCTGCCTTCAGCTCAGGTCATGATCTCAGGGTCCTGGGATCGAGCCCCCACATTGGGCTCTCTGCTCAGCGGGGAACCTTCTCCCTCTCCCTCTGTGCTCTCTCTCGGTCTGACTCTTTCAGGTAAATAAATAAAATCTTTAAAAAACAAGGCATATCATATTTACATTCAATTGACTATAAAACAGACTAAGAAACATTAAAATGTTAAAATCAAAAAGAGCCTTAAATCGAGTAAATATGGTACATTTATTATGATATTCTTTAGGCCTTTTAAAAAATGTCCTCAGGTACCAAGAATCAATTTATAGTTGTGTTAATAGGCCTGGGGATAATACTTCCAATCAGAAATTAAATATGATTTGCCTGAGCTCCAATTTGACATGCTGTGTGTAATGCATTTTATTTTTTCTCTTTAAGGAACAACAATAACAAAAACTTGCAAGAAAATAGGGCTACTTATTACTATCATTAATAGCCAACACTTAGTATGCGGCTAGTATTTTCTAAGCATGATCTCACTAAATACACACAATAATCTATGGAGTAGATACTATCATTATTCCCTGGAGTAGTAATTAGTGCTATTCACCAAATGTTTCTTGCTACCCACCTCCTGGGCAACTGGTATGATTCCACTCCCCAAAGTCCCTATCCCCTTTGAAATAGTCATGTCTATCAGCCTGAATCCTGAGTGACCATAATGAGCAAAGGACCCTGTCAATCCACTATGGACACATGAAAATGTTTTATTTTGTTAAGACACTGAGATATACAGCACATAACCTATCAAGTCCTGACCTGATATATCACCATTCTCTATTAAGGAAACAGAGGTAAGGGGGGGCACCTGGGTGGCTTAGTCGGTTAAGCATCTGACTCTTGGTTTTGACTCAGGTCATGATCTCATAGGCTGTGGGATCGAGCCTCATATCGGGATCTCCACTCAGCCGGGAATCTGCATGAAGATTCTCTCCCTCTGCCTCTCACCCCACTGTCTCTCTCTCACTATCCCTCAAATAAATAAACAAATCTTAAAAAAAAGAAAAAAAGAATGAAAATGGAGGTAAGAACCACTGAACCTAGATTGCCTTCCCCACTCTCATTACAGGCTGGGTTCTTCATTTTCCTCTTGAAAATACAGTTCCGGGGCACCTGGGTGGTTCAGTCGTTAAGTATCTGCCTTCGGCTCAGGTCATGATCCTGGGATCCTGGGAATGAGCCCCGCATCAGGCTCCCTGCTCCACTGGGAGCCTGCTTCTTCCTCTCACACTCCCCCTGTTTGTGTTCCCTCTCTCACTGGCTGCCTCTCTCCCTGTCAAATGAATAAATAAAATCTTAAAAAAAAGAAAAGAAAAGAAAATACAGTTCTTTATGGATCTCTTTCTACAATTTGTTTAAATTCTTGCTTACCTCTTTAATTTCATGGCATAATTTTCTCAGCTCTAAATACCACCCCTTTTCAGCTTTCTCAATTCTTTGATGTTCGTTGGAAGTCATCATCCTAAAATGGGGATGGGTTGGGAAAGAATTAGAAGTTTCAGAGTTGTATTGAAACATACATAGCGTTGACCAGTATTTGTGCCAACCTTCCAAGAGACCTTTTCATTTTCCTCCCTGGTTTGGGAAGTAGTCTCATGGTGCCTCAAGTATCATGGTCAATTTTTAGGGTGTATTAAGTTTTTAACAGAATGTAACCTCTCTAAATGTTATTAAAGGATTCTTTAGCTAACAATTCTGTCATCATAGTCATTAAGGGTCAAAACAGAATAAAGCAAGTTGACCCTAGTTTTGGCTTAGACATAAAAATCTAAACTGTGCTATTTTCTTTCTTCTCAACCTTGGGCAACTTATATAATCACAGCATCTCAGTTTCTTAATGTATAAAGTGGGGATTATAATGGAACATATCTTTGGAGGCCACTGAAAATGTTAAATGAGTTAGTACATCTAAAAGGCTTAGGACAGCTTCTGAACACATCCTAAATGCACAATAAAAGTTAGTTATTATCACCAATTTCCCGAAATATGGCAGACTACACAGAAATTCCTAAATGACGAAAACATAATCTTTGCTTTCAGGATGTTCACAGGGCAAGAAGGGAAAGGCACAGAGTATTGCAATACAGTGTGCTAACTTTTATAACAGAAAAGTCCGTGAGCCTGGAAGAAGGAGAATTTAATCATGGCTGAGGAACCGGAGGAGGCAAGCTATGAACAGAAATCTGAAAATTATAAAGTATAATAGATGGACAGAGAAATTCCTAGCAAGAGGAACAGCAAAACCATGGAATTATGAGCATGGCTTAAAGTATAAAGGGAGGAAATCATGAAAAGAAGCTGGTAAATTAACCAACAGTAGTCTGACTCTGTGTGTATTTGTGTGTGTGTGTGTGTGTGTGTGTGTGTGTGTGTGTGTGCATGTGTGTGTGTGCAGTGTGCACACACCTGGGCCATAGCTGTTTCTGTCTTGTGTTTTTTTGTTTTTATCATAAGGCACTCTAATTCTTTTCTATATGGACATAAAGAATAAAAACAGACACTTTTAGACAAAGTGCTTAGCCCTTAACACCTGTGGGATGTGACAGCCAGTGGAGACTCAGCAAGAGATACCTAAATGTAAGGTAATAGGGGAGGGACTCAAGAAAAGAGGAAGAACACAATTAGAATAAGGGTTGCTTCCACAATTAGAATAAGGGTGGCTTCCATAATTTGGCTATTGTAAATAATGCTGCAATAAACATAAAGATGCATATATCACTTTGAATTAGTGTTTTTGTATCTTTTGGGTAAATACCCAATAGTGGGATTGCTGGATCATAGGGTGTTTCTATTCTTAACTTTTTGAGGAACATCCATACTGTTTCCCACAGTGGCCAGTTTGCATTTCCCCCAGTAGTGCAAGAGGGTTCATTTTTCTCCACATCCTTACCAACACCTGTTGTTTCTTGTTTTTTTGATTTTAGCTATTCCGACAGATGTGAGGTGACGTCTCATTGTAGTTTTGATTTGCATTTAACTAAGGATCACTTTTTTAATAATATTTTTATCTCATCTTAAGTAATAATATTAGTGAGCTTAGAAGGTATGTGGTTATAATTTTCTAATACATATTAAGTATGAAAATTAATTTAAAACTACTCCATTGCCACTAAAATCATGTCCCTTAACCCACATGGTCATTTAACACATTTTAGAGAAAAATATTTTTAACCAATCATGAGAGAAGACCCTGCCTTGATAATAATGGCATGTATACCAGCCCAGCGATTTCTAATCATAACACTTTCAGAACTAGCAGATTTCTGAAGAGTAGTTAAGCATACTGAGGATACAAGAAAGGGAGAAAGAAAGAAATAAGAGGAATAAAAATAAATAAAAGAAAATCTAATTGGTGCGTATTTCCACTTACTGTATCGTAACCTGTGCTCAGTGCTGTGAGAAATTAGGAAGTCTGCTCACAGTCTGGTTGGAATCTAGGAACAGACATCTAGCTGTACTAGAAAGAGGCAGAATGTTTGCTTTAAGAGAAGTTCAAAGAGAGTGTTTCCATGGGATGAAATCATTTAGTTGGGGGTGTCAGAGAACCTGTACCATAAAGAAGCTAGCATCTCACCTGGTCATTAAAGGGAGGTTTGGATTTTAAATGAGTAGAACAAGAAAAGAAATAGGAAGAAGTTTCTATGTTCCACTTCATTGAACTGAATGTCTGATGGTATACACAAGAAACGTTTTTGGTACAAGCAAACCAAGCAAGAAGTATAAGGCATCTCTATTTATACCTCTTGATCCATATCCCATTCTTCTATACCTACTCTACATCTTGGTAGGCTGACTCATATGGCTTTATCAACAGGCTCTCTTGTTCTTTGATACCCAGTTGGGTTTGCCAATGGTGGCCATTGTCAGGTGTTTACAAGATAGAAGGAGGTTAATTTCTGATCCTCTCCCTGTCTGGGTGTGTCTTTCTACAGAGGGTCTCAGCTCACAGTAGGCACCATTCTCCATATAGCTTGTTTTTTTTTGTTTTTTTCCTCTTATTCCTTCAAGTAGGTACAGGAGCTGTTGATATCCTCGAGATTTCCTTAAATTCCTCCAGCTCCTTTTTTAAACCCTCCACATTGACCCTATGGAAGAGTGGCATCTCTTTTCTTCTGGGACTATGATTAATAACCATCCCCATACTGAATATTCTGTATTTATATGAAGTGTCATACACTCGGAGAGCGTTAAGTCTTTTTGAACAGCATTCCACAGAGGGTGAGGGAAAGGAGAAAATGCTTATTTCATCTTGTCCACCCTGAGCCTCCGAATCCATGTGATGGAGCCCATCTATCTCAGATCTCTACACACCTGAGAAGCACTACTGCAAAGCAGTTAAGATGGTAAAATCCAGCAGACACAACCTAGGTTCAAATTCTCTCTCTGCTACTAGTGAACTATACCATCTGAAAAAAAAAAAAAAAAAGCC
Organism: Ursus americanus; assembly: GCF_024610735.1. Lineage (NCBI taxonomy): Eukaryota > Metazoa > Chordata > Mammalia > Carnivora > Ursidae > Ursus > Ursus americanus. Next base: position 23,306,509 of record NC_142150.1, on the reverse strand, counting down.
TATATTCTTTGTACCTTAGTATTCTCATCTTCAAAATACGGCTTATCAAATACAAAAGGGTTTTTGTGATGAGAGTTTATGACTATAGAGTCCCTGAAATGCCAAGTAAGTACTATATAAATGTTAGGTAATGTTATTTTTATTAGACAGAATAGTACCTTAATGAATTATTTAATTTAGTGCTGTTTGAAGCCTGCAAGGGATTTTTAAAAACTGTCCAACTGGCTCAATAAAATGAAACCAAATGTACAGTTTTGTCTGTATGTGAACACACCACAAACTAGAATATAATGCGATAAGGCCCAGTTACAGTCTTGTAGTCAGAATGGTCAAAGGAAAACTTCTGGTTTCCTTTGAGATTTTCTTCCAAGTGCTGATCTGCTGTGCCCCACACTAGAATGGTCCTACTCTTGTACATGGTCCTAGTGCATTCTTTTTCATGGTACCCATGCTGGGTTGCTTACTTCCTTATTTCAGAATAATATTCTATTTGCAGAAAATGTTATCTTTACACTTGCCCTGACTCAAAGTTAACTTTAAGCGCTAATTTAATCAATTTCTTTCAGATCTCTGAGATATTCTCTCAGTCTTCTTCACTTTGTAACTTAAGAATGACTACGTTTAATTTGTTTGGACTTAAAATTCTTGGCAAATTTATACTTTAAGGCGCCTCTTCTCTGCTTCAACATTATTTTAAACTTGGTAGACTATAATCCACACCATTTCCTGTGTCACATTTCTCGTGGGGGCTCACTCCCCCACACACATTAAAAAAAAAAAAAAAAGATAACATTAGAAAAAAGCATGGAAGCCACTACGTAGTGCCTGAGTATATAACTAAACCTCTTTAGCTGCTGTCAGTGGAATTTCTATTTATCTTATCATTTCCTATGTGAATACACTATGAGAACTTTTTAGCTCCAAACTTTATTTCCTTCAGTCATATGAAATGTGGCTGAACATGGTCAAAGATTCTGATTCATGGTTTAAAGTGACAGCTCATCACTTATGATGACCATGAAAGTATTCAGAAGACAAATAATGTCTTAGACAACAGTGTTTTGGGGGGTACTTCTTCCACTGGGTATCACACAGACCAGTGTACACACTGAAAGTAGAGTGTGGCCTTTGTAAATGCAAGGACAAAATTTTCCTAAGTGATTGGGGAATGTGGAGAATGTCAAAAAAAAATTAGACATATTCAAAGATAAGGGGAACAACTTGCTGGTCAATACAGAGAATTTCTAGAATGATAAGAGCAACCCTGTTGAACTTGGAGAAATTATATAGTAAAAAATAATCAAAAGTCCTCAATCTAGGGATGGTAAAACTACTATTATCTACTTTAAGCCTCTTGTTACATTTTGCTCTGGGTCAGCTGCCAGGCTGATTTTTGGCATTAACTTCTATAACCTTTAGCTTTTGACAGACAAATAAAATAAACTTCTTCCGGCCAAGTAGGAGAAATATCTTTTTTCTCCAAACTTAATAAGAATAAATTAGTTCATTAAGGGGTGAATAAATTACAAATTACTTCCTAAGGAAAGACCTCAAAAAATACTACCATACCTTTCCTAAATAAATGTGTTCCTCTATCATCTTTTTTTATTACCTCATGGAGAAATTCCATAATATCCTTCTAACAATTGACATCCTTATTAATTTTTTCAACCATGCTTCTGTCATTTTCTAGAGCCCACATCAAAATAACTTTGTTTTCCACCTCTGTTTTTTTTTTTATTCTCTCATTCACTCTGCCACACACTCAGTGACTGACAATTTTGATGAAGTTTTTATCGCACAGAAATGTCTTTGCACCATTGTTTTCAATGGCTTTTAGAATTCAAACCATCTGCTCTTCCCCCACCCTATTCTTGTTGTGTAAAACATTTTTTGAAATACAGTGCAGAAAAGAAATGTGATCTTGAACTGCTGTCCTGGTTGTGCTGTGCATTAATTTTCAAGCTGCTTTGCTCTGCAGCATTCATTTCTCCAGTAAAATGGTAAACTGTTGATGCCTTGAGGGCCTGACTTTGCTTTTTTCTTAATCATAAGTAATTAGAGAAACAGCCACATGTTGTTTTGGATAGTGTTTAAGTTCAGAAATGCTTTGAAAAGGGGATATATACAGCCAGATTAAAGATATGCAAAGGCAAATTAGTATCTTCAAAAGCTCAAATGGGTTGATTTGTTACTTCAACAAACTCTACAACACCTGGCTCTGCATAAAATTGAAGACTCAGCCTAAGAGAAAAATATGTAATGAGGCACCAAAAGGAAATCAGGGTTCAGCCTCATTCTCTCCTGTACAATTAACCTTCTAGACAGGAAGATGACTATGTGTGGGATGAGGCATGCCATTAAGGCTCCTCTGGAAAATCTTTTCCCCACTTCCACAGTCCCAAAGTGCCCCTTTAGGAATTATTCCTTGAGGTCTTGAAAGCATCTTAATTACTAAAACCCCACTTTTAAATTATAAGTATCTTCCTTAGATGATACTTCTGCAGGGTTAAATTTCATTTAATTGTCTCAACATGTCAGCTAGCCAGGAGGGAAACTGTGTTGAAAAATAGGTTTAAATAGGCTTCTAGGTTGGAGGAGCAGGAGCCTAAGATAAACAACAGAGCTGAAAGGCTAACAGTGAGTCACCAAAAACCCAAGGTAGATTCTTTAGATCTCACTGAGGGATGAGAATTAAAGATGATCTAATAACCACTTATGTCCCGTATCCATGCCTACCTAGCTTACAGTTTTTCCTAATGCAGTTAATTACAATGAACCTGTTGAAAGTAGCCTTTTTTTTTTCTTGCCTAGCAGTAACCACTATTAAATTCAACATGTCTAACAAGGGAAGCCCTTTAATATTTCCATGAACATAAAAATACTTATACTACCTCCCAATTAAGCACCAGAACACTCCCAGGAAGTTCTAGACATAGTCCCATTTGGCCAACATAGTTAGAAGGAGAAGAATCAAAAAATATAGAGGAGGCTGATAGCGTGCAGGACATACTACCCTCAATTATGGCAACTTGGCATATCAAGTACTTTAAACTGAAGGAGTCTGAGAAAATGGCAGAAGTAGGAAAGTAACTCTGACCTCCTTCCCACCAGACTATTCTTCCCTGAAAAAGATCATAAAATCCTCATGTGAGAGGCACCCTCCCTGAACCAAGAGGAAAAGAGCAGGAACACCAAGACGAATTTTAACAAATAGGCCTTTCTAAGTTTCTTGCAGTTTACTATAGATTACCTCATACTCCTTAAACCATCCACTTTTCATCAAACCTCACATAAAGATGCACAGGTCTGTTTCTTTGGGTCTTCACTTCCTTATGAAGTTTCTCATGTTAATATAAAACTTATATTAAATAAATGTGTATGCTTTTTTCCTGTTTATCCATCTTTGTCAGTTTAATTGTCAGACCCAGCCATGATATAACAGGTCACCAAGATGGTGACATAGATTGTTCCTCACAAGAATAGATTGTCACAAGAATAACTAACAATTATTCAGAAACAAGACACCACTGAGAGAATCTTATAACATGTGTGTGAGGCTGAAGCACTCCCTGCTCCACAGAGACCAAGACAGACTTCATTCGACGGGTAAGAGAAGCAGCTACACGTTGACTGCATCATCTCTCCTCAAGGCCAGTGCAGCACTATGTTCAGAGGTCTCTTCTGAGCCTCCAGTTCCTCCAATGAGAGAAGAGAACCCAGCAGGGACACCTAACTGCCCCCCAAAAAAACACACACACCCAGCAGTGTGGATTCCATTGGAGGAGCCCCTACTCTGATCTTACACCACAGATTACAGGGGAGTCTGTGGATCTCAACCAATGGGAATCTGACTGATAGAGAAGTGGGGGAGGAGCTTGCAACAACCAGCACAGGGATCTTAGCAGTTCTAGTTCATACCTGCAGTGCCCAAGTAGTAATCTCAACCAGTGGTTTTGCTCATTTGCAGAACCAAGTCAAGAGTACACTCTGGGGGCGCCTGGGTGACTCAGTCACTTAAGTGTCCAACTCTTTGTTTCAGCTCAGGTCATGACCTCAGGGTTCTGGGATTGAGCCCCATGCAGGCTCAGTGCTCAACACAGAGTCTACTTGTCCCTCTCCCTCTGCTTCTCCTCTCTCTCTCTCTCATAACTAAATAAATAAAATCTTTAAAAAATAAGAAATATAAAATAAAAAGAGAGTACATTCTGACCAGGGATCTTGGTGGGATACAGATCTGCCTCAATCAGATCCTCAAAAGAGGAGTTTTGTTTTGCCAGCCTTAGATCCTGGGTTGCCCACGTTTAGGCAAGGAGCTGAATTATAGTCCCGCCTGCTGTGGAGAGTTTTCTACTACAAAAGAAAAGTCAGGCCAACATCCCTGATACATGCAGATGTAGAAACTCTCAATAAAATACAGCAAACTGAATTCAGCAGCACATTAAAAAGAACATCCATGTGATCAAGTGAACTATATCCCTGGGATACAGGATGGTTCATTATACACAAATCAATCAATGTGACATGTCACATTCAGAAGAATCATATGATCATTCCAATAGATGCCAAAACAGTATTGGACAAAGTTCAACATGCATTCATGATAAAAACTTAACAAATTAGCATTAAAAGGAACATATCTCAACAAATAAAGGCCATATATGACAAGCCTACAGTTAACATCAAACTTAATGGTGAAAGATGGAAAGTTTTTCATCTAAGATCAAGAAGATGAGTGCCCACTCTCACCGCTCCTACTCAGCATAATACTAGAAGAGCTACAACATTCAGGCAAGAAAAAGCAATAAAAGGTATCAGAGTCAGAAAGATCTTCTATTTGCAGATAACATGACTTTATATAGAGAAAATCCCCAAGACTCAATCGTTAGATCTAATCAATAATTTAGTAAAGTTGCAGGGCACAAAATTAACATACAAAAATCAGTAGCATTTCTATACACTAATAATGAATTCTTTGAAAAAAGAAATAAAGATTTACAACAGCATCAAAAAGTATAAAATACTTAGGAATAAATTTAAGGGGGTGAAATATTTCTACTCTGAAAACTCTAAAACAGATGAAAAAAATCAAGGACACAAAGAAACGGAAAGGTATCCCATGTTCATAGCAGAAAAACATTGTTAAAATGACAACACTACCAAAACCATCTATAAATTGAACGCAATCCCTATCAAGAGTCAAATGGCATTTATTTTTTTAAAGATTTATTTATTTGAGAAAGAGAGAGAGCGTGTGAGTGGGGAGAGAGGCAGAGGGAGAGAATCCTCAAGCAGACTCCTGGCTGAGTGCAGAGCCCCATGCTGGGCTCGATCTCATGACCCATGAGATCACAACCTGAGCTGAAACCAAGAGTTGGATGTTTAACTAACTGAGCTACCCAGGCGCCCCTCAAATGGCACTTTTTTAAAAAAGAAGTAGAAAAAAAACACTCTTATAATTTATATGGAAACACAAAAGACCCTGAAGAGCCAAAGAAATCATGCGAAATAAGAACAAAGCAGGAGGTATCACACTTCCTGATTTCAAAGCATACTATAAAGCTATTGTCATTAAACAGTATGGTCCTGGCAAAACAAACAGTCAAATAGATGAATAGAACAGAATTAAGAGCTCAAGATTAACACAACATGCACATACAGCCCACTAATGTTTGACAAGGGAGCCAAGAATACTCAATGGAGAAAAGACAGTCTTTTCAATAAGTGGTGCTGGGATAACTGGCTATTCACATGTAAAAGAATGAAACTGGACCCATCTCTTAAACCATTCACAAAAATCAACTCAAAATGGATTAAAGATTTATGTGTAAAACCTGAAATCATGAAACTCCTCGAAGAAAACATAGAAATACAGCTCCTTGACATAAGTCTTGGTGATGATTTTTGGGATATGACACCTAAAGCACAAGCAACAAAATAAAAAATCAGTAAGTGCAACTGCATCAAACTAAAAGCCTCTACAAAGCAAAGGAAGCTAACAAAGTGTAAAGACAACCTATAGAGTGGGAAAAAATATTTGCAAACCATGTATCTGATAAGAGGTTAATATCCAAAACATATCAGTAACTCATACAACTCAATGGCAAAAAAAAAAAAAACAAAAAAAACCCAAATAACCCAATTTTAAAATGGACAAAAGACTTGAAGAGACATTTCTCCAAAGACACAAAAGGTCTATAGGTACATGAAAAACATTCAACATCACTAGTCATCAGGGGAAAGCAAATTAAAACCACAATGAGATATCACTTCATACCTCTTAGAATGGTCATCATCAAAAAGATAACAAAATGCTGGCATGGATGTGGAGGAAAAGGAACACTTGTGCACTGTAGGTAAGATTGTATATTGGTACAGCCACGCTGGAAAACACTATGGAGGATTCTCAAAAAACTGAAAATAGAACTACCATTTGATCCAGCATTTCTACTGGGAATACACTCACAGGAAATGAAAACACTAACACAAAAAGATATCTGTACCTCCATGTTCATAGCAGCATGACTTACAATTGCCACAGAGAAACAACCCAAGCATCCACAGATGGATGAATGGATAAAGAAGTTGTGGTATATATATACACAATGGACGATTCAGCCATAAAGAGAAGGAAATACCACCATTTGCCACAACATGGGTAGACCTTGAAGGCATTATGCTAAGTGAAGTAAGTCAGAGAAAGATAAATTCTCTATGATCTCACTTGTATGTGGAATCTAAAACAAAAACAATAAAACACAAAACTCACAGAAAAAGAGACCACACTTGTAGCTTACCAGAGGCAGAGGGTGGAGGGAGGGGGATTTAGAGGAAGGTGGTCAAAAGGAATTTCCAGCTATAAAATAAATAAGTACTGGGGATGTAACATACAACATGACTACAGGTAACTCTGATTTATGACACAGAGCAAAGTGTTTAAGAGAGTGCATCCTCAGAGTTGTTATCATAGGGAAAAACTCCCCCTTTATTCTCTTTTTTTTCTTTCTTTTATTGTATCTGTATGAGAAGATGGATGTTAGCTGAACCTATTATGGTAATCATTTCACAATATATATAAAGCAAACCATCACGCTGATTGCCTTAAATTTATAAGTGATGCATGTCAATTATTTCTCAAGGAAACTGGGAAAAACATATCTCATATATGTATCTCATATATATGAGAGATAGATGTACATGTTATATAGATACGTGTATATGTTATGTGTGTGTGTATATATAAATAAAACAGACCAGCCAGGGACACTAACAGGGTCAAGAAAAAACCTTTTCCTCCAAGACTGAAACAATAGTCAGCAAGATCAGGGTTTTATCAGTCTCCCATACATTCCAAGTCTCTCATTCAATTCAAGACAGGAATCTGTAGCTGCACTGCCAATGAACATAGACGATGCCAACCCATGGATTATCTGTGGGTTAGGTGAGCATGAAGGAAACTCCATGCCTGTCTGATCTTCAGACAATTTAACATGCTTATAAAGATATCATCACAGTATAATTTGGCAATCACTTTGGATATACATAGGCTATTACCACATACTTCGTTCTGAAAGGAGTTGTTAAAAACCTAAATGTCTCCTCAACTATACAATTCCAACCTCGGGATCTTAAAAAGAATTAAATGCCAAGACCCTTCGTGACTCTGAAAACACTCTCACAACCACTATTACCCCAAATAATAACAACAATGACAATACATATAATAATGGTCAAGAATGTATAGAGTTTGCAACAGCAAGGGGTCTGCCAATGCTCTTGCTTATGCATACTGATTTCCCTAAAGGACTGGTAATTTCATGGAAAATCAAGAATATTTCCAGGAAGAGCAGATTGTGAAGGTATAACGTGAACCAGGAGAAAATACCTTGGAGTTTTTTCTAGCCACCAATCTATAGTTGAGGACTGGTGACTGAAAAGCCCAGAAATGGATTACTTATCATTTTACCCAAATCATTCATGAACTCCAACACTCAATGTCTTCAGCTGTGAATAGTGGAAGATGGACCCAACAAAATCCTGTCCGTGGAGCCCTCTAGTTTCTGTAAAGTCATCTCAAGGGTCACTTCAGGGTTGTAGGAAGGGAGCAATAGGGTGAGGCTCCAGTCACCACCCTATCCCTGCTCTCACCCACCTTACTCCCTCCCTCACCCCAACATCCTGAGCAAAGAAAGGGCCTCTTCAGATGCTGAAACAATCTCCCCAAAGCACAGCTTTCATTATCAATATCCTTCTCAAAATGGACCCACACTCTTCTTAAAATTTGTTGGGACTTGAGGCCTATATATCTGGCCCAAATTCGCCCAAACTACTCATGTTCTTAAGCCCCTGCTTTTGTTCATATTATTCTTGTGTCAAGAATAACTTATTTGATCATTTCTGTCTTCGAAGATTTTCTCCATCCCTCAAATAAACCGCAGGTCAGGAAATATGTGTTCCAGGGGCACCTGGGTGGCACAGCGGTTAAGCGTCTGCCTTCGGCTCAGGGCGTGATCCTGGCGTTATGGGATCGAGCCCCACATCAGGCTCCTCTGCTGTGGGCCTGCTTCTTCCTCTCCCACTTCCCCTGCTTGTGTTCCCTCTCTCGCTGGCTGTCTCTATCTCTGTCAAATAAATAAATAAAATCTTAAAAAAAAAAAAAAAGAAATATGTGTTCCGGTGAAACATACCCTTTTCCCATTTCTCTACTTTCCTCCATTCTTTCCCACCCTTGCCCCTCTGCCCATTCTATCACTTCTTCCTATTCATAAATTCGTGGAACATTGTAGTGTATATGAGTGAAAGAGAAGACATCCCTCTACTGAACGGAAACATTTCTGAGATAAGCACTGTATCTTACTGATGTTTGTATTTAGACATGCAAGTATGCTCTGTAAATGTATGTTGGATAGAAAAGCATTTTGCACAAAAAGTTCTACAGCCCAAATGTACGTGACAATCATTTGGGTTGTTTTACCTGAAGGCTCTTTGCAGTTCTCAAGCTGTGGAATTCAGGCAAAACGTTACTTCCATATAAACCTATACATTTATGCACATGTGTCTGTGATGACACATCAGAATGCAGCGTTCTAATAGGGACTGACGTGATACTTGTCGGTGATGATTTTTGTGAAGACCTTTGAGCAAAATAAGTAACAGAAAATTAGTTCCTGTAACTAGAGATAACTTCTATGGGGTCACATAGCTAGAAAGGCATCACAAATTGCCCTGGCTTTGCTCTGGACCTCATTTTCCCACCCAAAATGCCAGACTCCGCAATCTCTGCTCTCAAATATTTCCCAGAGTCTCCAGGGGACATTGCACTTGTGATCGTGATGGATCTATGCCATCTGGGTACTACAGTATCCCGCCACGTCTCCACTGGCGATCTGCTGTACCCATCAGGCATTACAGGGCTCCTTGAGGAGCTGCAGTTGCCTGCCAGGGTTCTGCTGAGTTGGCCACTCCAACTAATTGCCTAGGAAAGCAATGCTCTGCTCTGCTCTGCTCTGCTTGGGATGATGAGTGCTGATGCTTTCCAGGCACCAAAACCAGCACTGCTCTTCTTTCAGTTCTCACAAAGTCCTTTATGAGACCCATTTCTTCAGTTTTTGACTCTACCCTTCTCTTTAAAAGGACTGAACAATAAAGTTCCTGGGTCCAGGTAAGGGGAACAGGTACATCCTTCCATCCTCCCCGTCTCTTCTATCTCATGCATAATTCCCTATCTGAAAGGAAAAATATATATATATATATCTTCCCTTGGTTGACAAATAAATAAATAAACTACACAGTAATAGCAGCCACAAACACAACCAAGCCAGAATAAGAAACAAACAAAAAAAATCACGGCTATCTACCCACGTTAGTAGGTCTGCAGATACCTTAAAGGTTAACATTCAGCAAAAAACCCAAGTTCTGAATTCCAGCTTTGACTTAGCAGGAACTCCTATCCACAGAATCTGCCTCGAGCACTAAAGAACTCCTCATTTTACAAGTGCGCTCAGGCTTCCTCAAAGTTGAATTTGTGTTACTGTTACTCACTGAATAATCATTTCGTCCCATACACATTACATTTAACACTCAAAATAACCTCGTGGGCTTGATGTAAGGATCCCTATACACTTCTCTTTCGAAGTTAACTCTGAGTAACTTTAGCTTGATTTTGCCTATTTTAGTTACAAACAAGTAGATTCCCAAAATTCATATGCAGAAATCAGATAATGCCACATAAATAGATTTTCATGTGTTTTTACACTGTCTGCACTATAACCTCCAAAACCAAAATAGGAGGCATGAAGACACACACGTTGATTTTTTCCACATTTGCTGGCATCACTCAACTTGACCTGATTTTGACTTTAGCTGGAGGAAAGGCATTATTTGTGCATGTGATGAATAATGTAAGTAACACAAACAGAAAAGGAGTGACCGATTAAACTATTGATTACCTTCACTGCTTAAACTAACACGTCAGATAGTTTAAGCCACAGAAACCACATTCAGATAATTAGGTAGAGAGTGTGATCTATACCCAAAGGAACACAAAAATATAAAGAAAGTGCTAGAATTCACTGCAGCATCCTGCACAGAGAAGGTTAGCCAATCTGATAAAATTCTCCCAGGAGTTAGCTGAAGAATGAGGAGGGCACAAACAAGGCCAGGTATATTTGAATTCTAAAAGTGTCCTTTTCTGAGTTAATTCTTGAGTTTGTATGAGTATGTTTTGTTAGAATAAATTATAGGGATAGAAGAGTTCTATTGGAACCCCCCCAGACACTGGTTTCCAAATCTAGGTCAGAGAAGAGAAGATGAAGTTGATTCTATCCTGGGAATGGTAATAAAATAGGTATCTGCTGAGGTCAGAGGTAGTAGCTGGAATGAAAAGTGAACCAGTCTTAACCGTGGAATATGGTAGAGCTTGAAAAGGAAAGAGGATTACAGGAGGAGAGAAGATATGAATAGATCTAATTGATGAGGGTATGTGACTGCCAACATGGGAATTTTTCTCTAGACACTCAGAGGGAGGAAATCCCAGTTCTTCACACTCATGGTCGTCCATAGTATTTGCTGCTCAATTCTTCCTCCAGCTTCCCCTGCATTTATCACACTATTAATTAGTTTCTTTTTAAAAACATCTTTTCTCCCGTTTTTCCCCATTCCTCTGACACTCACCAAGTAACCCTAAATAACCCTAGCCTTCTCTCTTCGCCCCACCTGTGATTTCTCTGCTCATAAATTCCCTTTTCAGTGTTAAATGTCAACTCAAACAGCTTTTGACATCTCTCTGCCTTTCTTCGTTCTAATACATATGAAAACCCCCACCTGACAGCCCACAGCCACCATTTGGGGATCTTTCCCTCTCATGTATGCATCATGTATGAATATATACCCACACCTTACTCCCTATTGATCAACAAAGCAGAGCATTTCCCCACATTTGGATGCTTTAAATTTGCCTCTCCAGTTTATAAGTAGGTACAAGTGTCAGGCACTATTCTGCTGTTGGTGACACTGCAGTGCCCAAAACAAAGGGACTAAAATTCTTCCAGTATCCACAATTGTGATGAATTAAAAAATGAGGTCCAGTTAAATGGCTGAACTCCCAAAGTCTGATATTAACAAAACTTTGAAGACTCCAGAAGCCTTAGTGCAATGCCTGTGATAACAAACATGGGGAGAAGGAGTTTATGGCAATAAGTTTTCTTCTGATTATTTTCTGCCACAAGTTCTCTTTAAAGAAAGAATTGGGTGATCTATGAAAGCATGTAGTTCAAAAGTGCTGCATTTGTCTGCATGCCTCCAACAACCACATTCTCCAGGGCAGGCTACTGTCCCCCTCCTGCTGGTTGTCACGAGAGCAGGGACACTTACCCTGTCTTTATTACGCCAGCCCTGCAGAGAAACTTAGTTACTGGACAATAAGATAAAATTGAATGAAGCACCTAGTAAGAGCATCGGTCATCCTGAATTGTGTTTTTAGGTGGAGCCTACTGTGACTAGTGGTTTTTCAGGTAGAAAAAAGAAAGACAGAAGAAAAAAAAAATCCACTTTTCATTCTACCTGTCCCATGCTCATGCTTCCTCATTATTAGTGTGGTAGGAAGGATATTCTCTCACATTTGTAAAGAGCTGTTAGAGCCCTTCAACAGATATCATCTTCCTCCTTCTGCTCCTCTATTTCTACTCGTTCCTCTTGGTTCCAGCAGCTCATTAAGTCTTCCTGCTTCTCCCACTTAAATGCCACCAGAATTTGTACTTTTATCTCTATCACTGTCACCCCCATGATTCAAGTTTTTCCAAGTCCTCTGTTGAATTAATGCCAGTGTTTCCCAAACAGACGCTCACGATAGCCCAGTGCACCACGCACCTGGAGCAAGGATGGTCTTTTTTAAATGACAAATCCAGTTTTGCTGCCATCACTGTTTAAATCCCTAACATCTATATGATAATGTCTGAAGACCTTAATATATAAAATTGACCATGATATAGCATGGACCTACCTGACAAAGCTTTTTTATTTTTATTTTACTTATTTTTTACTTATTTTTTTGTTAAAATTTCCTTTTTTAAATTTTTATTTATTTGAGAGAGAGAGAGAGACAGTGTGTGAGAGAGCAAGCATGAGGTGGTGGAGGGGGGGGGGCAGAGAGAGAGGGAGAAGCAGGCTCCCCGCTGAGCAGCAAGCCTAATGCCTCTGGATCCCAGCACTCCAGGATCATGACTTAAGCTGAAGGCAGATGCTTAACTGACTGAGCCACCCAGGTGCCCCTCAAAGCTTTTTTTAAAAAATGTATATAAAGTCAACAGTAGATGTGATAAAGTATTTGCAGTTCCTCAAAACCGCTTTTGCTTGCCTCCGGACATTTGCACATCTGCACTCTTTGCCTGGAATTCCAGCTCTTCTTTTGCAGACCCTACGCCTAGATAATGAACATCTTACAAATTAAATCACCTAAAATGTAAATCTCTCTCTAATGTTTCTTAGATCAGTGAGCTTTGCTATGTATTGCTGTGGTAACCAGTGACCCTAAATCGTAGAGGTTTATAGCAAAACTTTATTTTGTGCTCACGTCTGTGTCTACAATAGGTCAGTTGTGGGTGAACAATGACTCAGCTTCACTAAGACCAACACCGAAGGAATAGCTCTTATCTGTTTCATGCCAATCTCATGGAAGAGTTAAAATAGAGATTGTAGAACCACATAATGGCTCCTAAGGCTTTTGCTGAGAAGTGGAACATATGACTACCACTCATGTTTCCCTGGGCAAAGCAAGTCATGAAGCCAAGCATGATATCAGTGGGGGAGGAAGGAGAATTCTCCTTCAGGGAGGGTATCAGCAATTTGAAAGGTTTTTAAAGAGCTTATTATATGATAGTAAAATTGTATATAATTTAAAATAATAGAAGTGCTAGTATATAATAAATAACAAAATACACTCTCATATATTTGAGAAATAGCTTATATGATCTAGGCCTTTGTATTTATGGGTATATTGCTGTACCTTCTTGGTTTTATTTGTAGGAAGTAAAATGTAATCTCCTTTAGAATAGGGACTTAGTTCCTCCTGTATTCTCCATGCCTAGAATAATACTTATAATAGGTGCTAACTACTGTTCAATATATTTCAGGAAACTCCATAAATAGCTTCATGAAAAAAGCATTATTTACTCAAACACGTTTTGAAAACAGTATGTAAATTATTCCTCTAATAGGATAGGCAATACAAATTTGAGTTTTAAACAATTTAAGAAATCTTGTAATGGAAAAACCTATTTAAATGTGATACAGCTTTTCTCAAGCCCAGGTACTCTAGAATCCCTCTCACAGATTACGCCTGGGAATAGCTCCTGCAAACAGCTTCAAATGGAATGCCCTTTGGGAAACACTGTTGATGGCCCAAAACTAGTTTCTTAAAAGGCAGACTTTTTTTTCTTTTGATCATTTCTGTGCTATTAAAGCTATTAAAACATAGCTCCACAAAACTCTGTTTTTCTGTGTAGATACTCATTTCTCTTTCTAGGTAACATTAACAAGAGACAATTTCTCTTCTCTCAGTGACTTTTTTCCATTCCCATCTCCTATTATCTGTACTGTCATTGATAGACCCAGACAGGAATGCTGAACTGATTGGTACCATCACATTTTGCGTATTACATTTATTTACTAAATTCTTATGAAACACCTACTACAATGCAGACATCATTTTATGTGCTGGGGATAGAACAGTTTAAAAACAACAACAGAGACACCTGACTCATATATTATAGATTCTAACAGAAGGGACGCCAACAATTTAAAGTGTATATGGTTTGTCAGATACTGAGCCTGGTAGAGTACAATAAAAGATTAAAATACGGGAAGGAGATACGAGACAGAAAGTGATATGGCAAGAGGAGTGCACTTCTAAATACACTGTTCAGGAAATGCTTCACTGATGTGAAAATGTTTGAACAAATACCTAAAGGAGATAAGGGATAAAGCCCTGGGGTTATATAGGAAAAAAACATCTCAAGCCAAGAGAACAGCAGGTGCAAAAGGCCCTGAGGTCAAAAAACTACTTGCCCATTTGAACAGCATGGGGGATTTTAGTGTGACTGGCACGGACTGATATAGGAGTGTGGAATGAGAGGTCAGAGAGGTAGCATAGGGCCAGGTCATACGGGGTTCAGTAGGCCATGGAAAGACGTTGGCTTATTTACGGAATGATATATGAAACCAAGAAAAGGTTTTGAGCATAGAAATGAACTGGCTTAAATTTTACAAAAGCATCTTGGCTGCTTGATGGACTAAAGAAGGGAAACAGCAGCAGGAAAGCGAGTTGGGACTACTGCATTAATCTAACAGAGATGGTGGTGGCTGAGACAAGAACATTAGTGGAAGAGATACTAAGAGAGAAGGTAAAGCATACATTTTCATGATGGATAAATGTTGACCCATGGGGGTTGCTTTCAGAATAAACAGAATTTTAGAGATTTCAGATGCTGCCTCAAAGACTTTAGCCTGAGTCACTAGACAGTCATTTACTGCCATTTACTGAGAGAGGCGAGGGATTAGAAATTTGGTTTTAAACATGTGAAGTACGGAATGGCAGTGAGATGACTGGGACTTTAATTGGTCAAATCTAGAATTTAGTGTAGGTGCTCAATCTGAAAATACTGATTTCAGAAATGAAAGCAATCATGATGTTGAAAGCCACAGGACTGGAGGAGATGGAGCGACCGAACACTGAGAGCACAGAATCGTGATGGGAATCCAGCAAGGGAAATGAAAAGCATGGTCAGTGAGGTAGAAGCAAAGAGGATTAGGGCAGCCCTCAACCTACATGGAGACGGTTTGTCAAGGGGGAGAAGGGAATGACCAACTGTGTCAAATGCCGCTACATCTGAGAATTGGTTATCAGATTCTGTAACTGAGTATCCACTGCTTATATTCACAAGAGGCATTTCAATGGGATGGTAGTGGCAAAAAACTGGCAGGAATGGGTTCAAAAGAGAAAGGGGTTAGGAACTGGCAAGAATAATGATATTCAAGTCTATGTCATTTTGTTCTAAAAGAGAACCAAGATGTGGACTGGTAGCTGGAATGCAATGTGTGGTCAAGATATTTTGAGGTTTTGACTTTGCTCGGAGAAATTATAGCTTATTTTGGAACTATAATTCTACTTTCAAGTTAAAAGAGGAAATTGACCACACAAGGAACAGATTTACTGTTGGATCTATGGCCCTGAATAGTTGAAAAAGGGAAGAAATAAATGTTCAAGAAAAAAGGCTGCCTTAGAAGTACAGAGCATCCATTTCTAGTAATGAGAAAGAAGGCAAGAATTTTTGTTACAGATACAGGGAGGAATATAGATGTGACAACAGGAGCAGAAAGAAGGCTTTTTAATTTTTTTTTTCCTCAGTGTTATACAAAGGCAAATCCTTAGAAGGATTAGAGCATAGGAAGATTTGGAGATTTGAGGAGCGAGGAGAAAGTATAAAATAGTTATCTAAGATAATAGAAGAATGAATGGAGCAGGAAACTAACAGAATTATGGGACTGCACTAAGGACAATTTCTGGTTAGTGTAATAAATCTAAACCTGTCAGCACATTTGTGAGTTTTTCCTTTCCAACAATCAGCCACTTGAGTATAGGGCATATAAGTAGGGATTTTCATTAGGGTTGGAATTCTCCAGACGAGTATGATGAATGGTGAGAGAGACAAGTGTGTGACGGTGGAGCATGGATCTAAACCGGTTTTAAAAACTGGGATGTTGTGAGGGGTCCCTGGGTGGCTCAGTTTGTTAAGGGTCTGCCTTCAGCTCAGGTTCTGATCTCAGGGTCCTAGGAACAAGCCCCCTGTCAGGCTCCTGCTCAGCAGGGAGTCTGCTTCTCCCTCTGCCTCTCCCCCCGCCCCCCCCCCCGCCCCAGCTTTTGCTCTCTCTATCTCTGTTAAATAAATAAAATCTCAAAAAAAAAAAAAAAAAGGATGCTGTGGGGGAAAAAACATAAAAAGTAGATATCAACAGTGAATTGTAAATCCTGGTTCAGTTAAAGAAATATTCGAATTGGACCTCTGGAAGGAGTGAGGAATCAGGAAGTGGTAATCTGATATCAGGTGAAACTGAGACTGAAATTAAGATCCTAGAGGAACTGAAGTTTTGTCAACGATAAGTATAGTTTATCACCATGGAAATGAATGACTGAGGTGGGAGTAGCACAAGATAATCAGAGGAAAGATAGACAAAGCCCTGATAAGCCATGGCACTGGAAGGGTCATCTACGTATATATTGAAATCACCTACATATATATTGAAATGAATACTGGAATGGTATTGGAGAGGATAACTGTGAGCCTGGAACTAAAATCTCTAAGGAGTGAAACTAGGTAATCCAAGGATCTAAAGGCCACTGCAGTGAGGAAGGACATTGTTAGAAATCTCTGAGGGCACAAGATTATGAGATTGAAAACCAGAGAAAGAGGGAGAGTCTGAAAACAGAAATGAGAACCCAAAAGACACATAACCCTAATTCCAAGTACAAGGAGTGTGTCAGACCAATAGTCACACCTTGAGAGAGCCACACGGGAAACCGTATCCTTAGGAAAGAGTCAGAATCCCATTAGAGCAAGAAGGTGCAGGAGACAGAAGAGCTTGGTGATACTAGGATTTTGCTGTGGGGCAATAACAGGAGGTGTACAGAATATGAGAATCTGGGGGTGTGGCATGACATTGGTGTCTCAGACTGATGGAGAAAGGGATGAAGGGCAGAACGGGATTTGTGCTCCTATGGTCAAGGCAGAGGGTAAAGCTCTAAATGCCAGAGGGGAGAGTAGGGTGAGCCCACCCAGGAACACAGATCTTTGGGGCTCTTAAATCCACACAGACATGAACTTTAGTACTAGTCCACGTATGTAATGAACTTAATGAAATCCCTGGGTTATCTGTAGAGCAACAGACAATTGTATATTTTCTTCCATCTTTCAAAGAAATACAAACTAGTTTGGCAATCTGGCACGAAGGTTTTGACATCTGACTCTAGAATAGTTTTCCTCTCAGACCCATGTTTCAAGTTCTTCCAGTTTCTTACAAAAAAGCATTTCATCGGTTTACACCATGACCAATTTTTAGAATACAAAGAGCAGCAATTGGTAAGACAGTGGTTATAAAAAAAATTTTTTTTAATTAAAAAAAAATTCCTTTGTAGAAAATGTTCATTTTTATTTTATCTTAAAGTGATAGAGTGTGGTCATTAAAAGGGTGTGCTTGGAATAAAGACAGATCTAGATTTGAATTCAGGCTGAGACATGCACCACATCTGTGACCTTGGATGAGTTATGTAACTACATGCAAATTAGTATCATGGGGGCATTGTGAAGGCCAAATGAGGCAATGATTATAAAGCACTGAAACAGTGCCTGGCACCTTTGAAACAGAATAACTATCTGATATATACATACAACCAAATTTTAGCATTTATTTTTACCATGATTAATAACCATTCAAAATTTACGGTACTGGAGTACTTGGGTGGCTCATTTGGTTAAGCACCCAACTTTTGATTTCAGCTCAGGTCACATCTCAGTGGGGAGTCGTCTTGATATTCTTTCTCTCCCTCTCCCTTTCTCACCCCCTCTTCAAATAAATAAATCTTTTTAAAAAATGTTATAGTTAAAATTAATGTCATGCACCTGTATGAAATGTGCATTTTCTGAAATATTGAGTGCAAATCACCACAAAATGGAGGATCTTGTTCCATTTCTGCAATAAGCAAACTGCACCATTTCATTCACAAAACTAAAATTTAGCCCCTTAGTGGGCATGCAAAATATTTAAAACTTTATTGAAATGTATTATTCTTTCAATGTCAGAACCTTAAAGAAATCTAGAAAGTGGCATTTTTGTTGAATTTCTGAAATCACAAATACAGTAAAATAGAATGTCTTAGGAAATGAAGAGGAATTGTTTACCAATCCAATACAAAAACTGCTTAGTCTTTACAACCTCATTTTCTATAAAATAAATTAAAAATACAAAAACAGAAACATTCTGAGCTTGCACATTTCCCCATGTACTTAGAGTTTTACAGCTTTCTTATACACCTTCTTTTTTAACTTCCAGCCACACTGCCAATATGGTGGCTGCCCCTACCGTTTTGTTCCTTCATATGTTATGCTGCTGTCATGATGTATTTTATTAAATGACACAAAGGTTTGGTCTTCTTTGAAATGTGGCTAATTAGCTGAGATTCCATCAGGGCTCCAAAGACAGGTAGAAACCTTGCAGGTGAAAATGACCCTCACCTCATTGAATATGCTTTTTAATTAATGTCCCATTAACTAGCTGACAATAACTCCTAAGCTAAGTGAACAGATCTGAACGTAATTAAACATTTATTAAGTGCCCCGCATCCCTATTACAGCTATGGCCTCTCTCCCCTCCACCTCAGGCAAGGTGGAAATGAGAGGCAAAAAGAAGATAAAGCCTCAGTTCCTTCCATCATCTGCCTCTCATTTCCCTCAAATGGTGCTCATTTGAATTAACAGAGAGTTAAAATAATGCAAAGTTAGCCTATTGGATTTTTCAAACACTGGGTCTGGAGACTGCTTGTTCATTATAATGGCACTTATTAAACTGTATTAACTACTTTTCACTTTTGGTAGCAAAGATTCAGCAGACGACTGAATCAGGCACAGCACCAGTGAACCAAGGAGTAGTTTTTTGTATAATAGATGGAAAATCAGGTCAGGCAATGAACCTGATGAGATCTGGCATGTTAAGTTTCCTATTAAGATTCTTCCAATTTTTTCATTACATTGTTTTAAAACAACAGAAAGTGTCCTTATTCTTCACTTTACTGATTCAGATTTATTTAGGAATCATCATTGGACCCGGTGGTATAAATGATAGAGGAGTCTGAGGTTTGAAGACCTGCACTATTATAAAATATCTTAAGAGTCAGAATAAAATAACTTTTATTCAGCTATATGGAACCAGATGCAATTTTTTTCTCAGATATTACTGTTTCTATTCTGGTACAAACCTTAATTTTCTGATTCTTCTTTTCTCTTTTGTTTTGGGGGAAGGGCTGCTGAAAGTGACAAACATACTTGCATATAACTATGGAGTTCTACATTTTTCTTCATACCTTGAGAATATGACTGCACTAGTAACGCTGGAACTCCAAGCTGTACATTCTGAAATTACTCCACTCCCAGGGTTATAAGCATATCCGACTTCTTAAATATTGTTATGAAAAATGACCTACCATCTGATTAGAAGCATGGCAGTTTTCACTAATGAGGATCTGAAAATAAAGAGGTACAGAATGATATATTTTAAGTCGGCTTCAGAATCAATAAAGGAATTTTTGGTTTTATTCATTTTAACAAATTAAGATATTGATTTTGTTTGAGAATATGGCTTTTATGATGGAACTGATTGAAAAAGCTTTAAAGAAGGGTTTATATAAACTTTGACTTTCTATTTAAAAGAACAAAATGCATATGAAATAACTTGAGCCCTGTTAGAAAAATCTTAACAAATCAGAAAAAAGCTCCAGCCTAACATTTATCTAAGTAACGTGTCCCATATCCATTTCTGCATAAGTCAGCCAATGTCTACTGGATTTAGTTATGAGCCCTTTTGTTGCCTTTCCATTTAAATGTTAAACATTAACAGAAGCCTCAGAAATCATGTGAAGTAATGGATGTGGCATTGCAAAACCTGAACAGAGAAGGCTAAAAGCTCAATTAGTAGGGTCGGAATTAGTAAACACATGTGACTATGAAAAATCAACCTAAGAGACTAGAGCAAAAGGTATCAACTGGAGAGAAAGGCTTTCGAAACCATTTATAGTCTGACAACTCCCAAACTTGCCTCTAGCCCCATTTTTCTACTGACCCTCTCATGTATACAACTACTTGCTTGGAAAGTCCACATCTATGTCTCACAAATATTTTCTCTCAACATGTTCAGAAGTGAACCAAATTGCAACCACCTGAAAAACTAAATTTCTCTTCCATTTTCTCCCACTTCAATAAATGATACTAAATATATCCAGTTGATCAGGTTTAAGAGATATTTTTACAACTCCTTGATACCTCACCACCCACATTCGATCATAAAATTTTATAAAATTTGATACAATATATATCTCAAGTAAAGACGCTTCTGCTCACCGCCACAACTTTAACTCATCATCATCTAATCTGGAACACTCCAAATCCAGACAGAGAAACTGAGTTAGAAATACCAGTTAAATGGGAATTGCAATTGTACATTGCAAGACAACCTCTTCTCCAAATACAGAGGCAGATGATTAATATAATAAGAATTTAAATGACGTAGATGGGAACACAAACATGATAAACATTGACATCCAGCAAGAGGCAAAAGGAAACACCAAGTATAAATAAGACTTAAGCCATGTACGTACTAGCCTCTGTGTTCAGAATTAGTGGAGGTATCTGGGAATTCAGGTCTACGGGGTAATAGAAACTAAGTAATCCATGTGAGATAGTCGGCCGAAGGCAAGGTCAATGTTCAAATCCAGGAGTGGTAGCAGGACTCATTACTCACTTGAAAGGGGAGCCACAGAAGTGGATGCAGACCCTTTCCCAGGGCTACAGATGCTTAGAGTGGCATACTGGAATTTTCACGGTAACCACTAGGAACATGATTAAAAATATGAATCCTGAATAAAGCTAAAAATAAGCAAAAATGAAAAATAAATCAAACAAATAAAACTCATAAACTCATATGTCAGATACAGGTCAGTAATTACATGAAATGAAAGTTGACTTAATTTTGCAGTTAAAAGGAAGTTTTTAAAACTGGATTTTAAAAAATAAGTGAACCACTTTCTGTTAACATTAGTTACATCTAGGAATAAATGAACTTTCAAAATATGAACCCGATAAAGACATTTACAAACAATTATGGCAGATACCACATTTAATGGTAAAATATTGCCTTCCTCCGGAAATCAGTAACAGACAACAGTGTTTACTTTTTAACATTAATTTTAACTATAGCTGTGATGCAATAAATAAAACGAAAGATGTAAGAATTGGTAAGAAATATCTAAAACTGCTACCTGTCATAGAGGACATGAATGTGTACATGAAAATATAAAAACAGAAGCAAACTATCCAAAGAAAATCTATTGGAATTGATAAATGTGGCAAGCTTACTTAATATAAGGTCAATATACAAATACCAGCTTTGTTTCCATATACTAGCTATAAACAATTAGAGAATTTAAAGTAATCTATGCTATAACTAAAATAGCACAAATATCAAATTCCTAGGGAAAAAATCGAAAAGCAAGACATTATCTTAAAAAGAATAAAACAGGGCGCCTGGGTAGCTCAGTCGGATAAACATCTACCTTTGGCTCAGGTCATGATCCCAGAGTCTTGGGATGGAGTCCTACGCCGGGCTCCCTGCTCAGTGCGGAGTCTGCTTCTCTGCCCCTCCCCCGGCTCATGCTCTTTCTCTCTCTCGCTCACTCTCTCTCAAATAAATAAATAAATAAATAAAATCTTTAAAAGCAACAACAAAACATTATTAAAAGCAATGTTAAAAGATTAAGATAAATTGAGCAATGTAAATGTCTATTAAAAAGAACTAAATATGTTAAGGATGCCAATTTCCCAAAATTGATTACTAGAATCAAAGCAATTTCAATCAAAATATGGCACACTTTGCATGGAAATTGCCCAGCTGAACTAAAACTTACATGGAAATGCAGGGGCACCCAGGTGGCTCAGTGAGTTGAGCACTCAACTCTTGGTTTCGGTGCAGGTCATGATCTCAGGGTCATGAGATTTAGCCCCACATAGAGCGCCGTGCTCAGTGCAGAGTCTGCTTGGGATTCTCTCTCTCTCTCTCTCTGCCCCTCTACCAGCTCATGCACTCGCTCTCTCTCACTCTCTCTCTCTCTAATAAATGAATAAAATCTTAAAAAAAGTAAAAAGAAAGAAAGAAATGGAAAGGCCGTAAATAGTCCAAGTAATACTGAAGGAGTACAACAAACTAAGGGGACATGCATTACCAGATATCAATCTACATTGTAAGTTAAAAGAAATAAAACAGTGGGATATTGGTGCAAAGGTAGACAAATAGGCCAATAAGATAAATCACAGACACAGAAATTTTTAGCCATAACTAAAAGGAAAAGTGTCAGGTACATGTATTGGAATACTCCTGGTCAACGAAAATATATGAATACACACAAGATATTGATCAAAAGAAGCAATACATAAAAAAGAACAAAAGCAAGGCACTATACCATGTACAAGTACAACTTTAAAGAAAATTACATAGGGGTACCTAAAAAGACTGTAAAAATATATATTTTTTAAAAATCCAGAATATAACTACCATAACAGCCAGTGGTTACCTCTAGAAAGGACAGAGAGGGTTATAATCAAAGAGGTAATTTGCCTTGAAACAGACACAAAATTTTTGAACACAAAGGCAAAGAGAAACTCACTTGGTTTAAAATTCACTTTTCTTTTAATAGTAAAAAGGCAATCCACAAAGTGGGACAAGAATGTATTGAAACATATACCTGAAAACAATTTACATCCAAAGAATGTAAAGGACTCCTATGAATCAATTACAAAAACACAGACAACCATATTTTTTAAAAAGTCAAAAGACTTAAATAGGAATTTGATTCAAAAACATTTCCAAATGGCTTTAAAATATTAGAAAAGATGCTCAAATTCATATCAGTGAAAGGAAATTAAATCTAAAATTAGATTAATATACACATTGAACAATTTGACTAAAAAACACTGATATTACCAAGTGTTGGTAAGAATGCAGGCCAGCTAGAACTCGCAGACATTTCTGATGGGTGTCTTAAATTGAAGCAGCTGCTTTGGAACACTCATTTTCTAACGAGTGTTGGACATAAGTCAACCTTATGATCAAGCAATTCCACTTGTAGGTTTGCTTCAGAAATGTGATACATAGGCATCACCAGCCTTGTAAAATAATATTCGTAACTATCATCATAATAGCCTAAAACTAACAACAGTAGATGTCCTTTCACAATTAATAGAAAAGTAATATATAAGTCACACAACAGAATATGATATGTAAAGAATAAATGAACTGTAGCTACATGCAACATCATAGATGGATTTTACAAAAATGATGGTGAGCAAAAGAAAACATGAAAGAATACACATCAATATTCAGTAATATAATATTTTTAAAGGCAAAATCTAATCGTAGTATTTAGAGATAAATGCTTAGGTAGCAACAAATAAAAACGGAGCAAGGGAATGATAAAATCGAGGTAGTACTTGCCTTTGGAAAGGATGGAGATAATGATTCTGCAGGGCTGTCAGAATGCTTCTAAAATATCTCAGTGTTACTATTTCTTAACCTTAGTGGGTTTTGCCCAGGTATTCTTACTATTAAGCTATTTTATGCTCTTCTATAAATGTATACTATATTTCAAATATAAAAATATGAAGGTTCAATCCTCCCTTAGAATGGTCTAACTGGACAAGATTAAGTACCATTTTTACACTCTAGTAATCAAAATGAGGGGTGAGAATTTTCTGGTCTTTGCTGACACAATGATAATTCCTCATCATTACAAAGGATAGGGAGATGCTAGACATCAGTAATGAAAGGGGTCACAAACATCATTTTTAAAAATGTAATAGACAAAAAAATAGGATGCAACACATAATGAAAGTAAGCTTGTTTCATGGAACATGTTTTAATTTTTCATACGTATATGTGTGTACATGGATGAACATGCTTAGTAACAAAAGAATACATATTTCTCAACACAGCATGGGAAATAATTTGATAAATATTGCTAATCCTGAGTGCAAGGAATACTACCAACTGAGTTCATATTCCTCTTGGCTGGAACATTTTAATTCATTTTCTTTAAACAGAATATAAATCATTCATTTTCCTGGCAGTAAATTCTGTAAGAGATATATATCATTTTATTTTATTTATTTTTAAAATATTTTATTTATTTATTCTAGAGAAAGGGAAAGGGAGAGAGAGCAGGGGGAGGAGCAGAGGGAGAGAGACAAGCAGACTCTGCTCGGAGCCCAAGACCGGGCTTAATCTCAGGACCCCAAGATCATGACCTGAGCTGAAACCAAGAGTCTGATGCTTAAAGACTGAGCCACCAAGATGCCCCTATATCATTATTTTAATTTGAAATTCTTTTTATAAACATGTGATAAGATGTGGAAAAGGAGGAAATAACTACTACTGGGAGGAGAACATGAAAGTTGGAGGATGTATGCTCATTATAATTACATTTTCTATAATTCTCAAAGTTTGAAAATTTTCAAAATCCACATGGATGGGAGATGAGAATTTTGTAACATGTAAAGATAGGCAAGAATCTCAAGGATGATTTAGACATAGAATAGAACAGTACTTCTGGCAATTAATTTACAACCAGCAATAGCACAGGGTAAAAGGAACAGCATCAGGAATAGCCAATGGTATTTGTAACCGTGTTGTATGGTGACAGATGGTAGCTGTGCTTGTGGTGAGCACAGCATAACATATAAGGCTGTTGAATCACTATGTCGTACTCCTGAAACCAATGTAACATTGTATGTCAACTAGCCTTCAGTTTAAAAAACACTAAGTATTTCTCATAGGATATAAAGAAATATAACTTACAAAATAATTCAGCCAAAGCATGCAACTTTGAAAACAATTACTTCACAAGTTATGAGAAATTATTGCTTCCAATGTGAATTCTGGGCTAAAGGTTCAGTGAGTCTTGAAACATTCTATGTGAAATTGAATTCTGGAGTTGGACTGTAGGGCAAAAAAGAAAAAGAATCAAAGGCAACTTGTATCACTGATGATGATGATTTTTGGTGTTACATGATAGCTCATAAAATTACAGAGCTTGTACAATCGATATAGTGCTTTTTGATAGCTGGAAATCATGACACTAACTGCAAGGAAATATAAGTGGAGGCTGGAAACTTTTCCTTACCTGTTACCTACTCAAGTAAAACAGGGGCTCATCCAAATAGTGAATTATTTTCCTTAGAAGCTAAGCTCCCTTAGCTTTTGAACAAAAAGCAACTCCCCAGTTCTTCTATTCCTGAGGAGAGTTATCTTATCTCCTGTGTCAGGTCCATATGAGAATGTTGTCAAAAATGATACAATCACATTCAAGAGACCATCAAGAAGCAGGAGGGAGGGGAGCCTTTCCTGAATTTCCATTATAGCAGTCAACCACTCACTAGTGATACCCAAAGTGATTGTGTTTCAAGGCATGGATTAAAGAGCAGGCTGTACAGTGTTAGCTCTGTGAGGTGGCACAAACACCACCCAAACTCTCCCCCACTCTCCCCCACCTCCTCCCCCTTTCCTTTCTCCTCCTTTATTAATTTCGCAGGAGAGCTGTTTAAATTACTCTTCTGTATCTTCTAAAATTTTGAGTTGGCAGCAGAATATTTATCCTCAGGCCAAAACATAGGAACTGCTCCCTAAAGAAATGGGGGGACAGCTACATTGGAAGAACTAGAACGGCTGGGGTGGATCTTGTCACAGAATGCTGCCCTCCTTAATGATCATGTGAGTGTCATTTCTAAGTAATTCAATTTCCAAATTCCCACTTAGATACCATCAGGGAAGTGCAGCCATCACACTCAAAAGACCCAGTGAAAAAATAGGTATGAACTGACAGCCACTGATATTAAGTATTACTATTGCTTTTAATATGAGCCTGACTTTAGAAAAAAAACGAAACAAAACAGGATAAAGATTAAAATAAATACTGTGCATGAAAAACAGAATTTGGAGATTATAAAGAAACATACAATTAGTATTTTAAGAAAGTTTAAAAGAGATTAGATTCATTTTATACAAATATCTAGCTAAGCGAACTCTACTTCTAGAAACAAAGAAATAACTGGTGGGAATTTGACCTCTCACCATAAATAACCAGAACACTGGGTAAAATATACAAAATAACAATTTTCAGTCTTTCAGACATCCTAGAGCAGAACTGTGGTCCCTATAAACAACAACAACGACCAAACCAAACCAAACAAACAAACAAACAAAAATGGAGACTTCAGACTGCATAAACTTTCCACCTGAAGACAATTTCTTGACCAAGGCAGGCCTCTACCAAGCAAAGTGTGGCAGTCTCACTGAGTTAAGACAGAGCTCAAACTTCAGAATAGGTAAGATGGCTAGAATTTTAAGAACAGGGTAGCGGAAGAAAAGGAGATACAGAGAGAGAGAAAACATAGAAATCTGCACAAGTGTGCATTGAAACATTACCTGGATACTTGTTTGTGCATGAACAGGAAGTCTCTAAAAGGCAAGACCAAAAAGAACAGCCAGGAGCCGTACACTGAACAAGTGCCACGCACAGGTCTACGAAATGTCTGGAAATCTGACCAAAAGGTATGGTGAGCATTAAGACTGACATATATATAAAGCACCCAGCATAATGCAACTAATAACACATGCCCAGGAAGAACACACCTGGAATTACCTACCAAGATCCCCGATGCCAATTTAACTTGATGAAGAGTATAAAAAATGTAGCAGATACTATCAAACACTTCTACCTTGTGCTGCAGAGAAAAAAAGAATATTCCTGTGTTTTGTTGCATATTTTATTTTTCTTCAAATTGATTTTGGACTATGTAACCAGAGCCTTTCATAGATTTAGTGATCACAAATTCACATCAATTCCAGTGGAGCTTATTTCGTATCAATGCTTTTATTTTTTTTCCCTTCCTATTTCATAGTTGGGCATTTTTCCTTGAGCCATATTACCACCATCAATGGTGTCCACGAGGCTCTTAATCTTACAGTCACGTAAGATGAGAAATCAAGCAGAAGAGTGGGAAGCAGGAACACATAAGCTGTTATTTAACTCTTCCATTGTTCAGTTTGAAGCGAGCCTTTTTGAGTAAATAACATGTTGCCTTTTGCTTCCATTACTGCA
Organism: Ursus americanus; assembly: GCF_024610735.1. Lineage (NCBI taxonomy): Eukaryota > Metazoa > Chordata > Mammalia > Carnivora > Ursidae > Ursus > Ursus americanus. Next base: position 23,279,043 of record NC_142150.1, on the reverse strand, counting down.
CATTTGAGAGTGACTGATGACTTAACAAGCTGGTTTGTGTTCAGCAGCCCGCAGAGTGAAATGCACTATGTTTTGCAGTGATTAGTCTAAAGGGGTAGAATTCACCTAACTTGAAAATGGCTTGTGACCAGTTGTCCTATAAGTTTTGTCCAGGGCATGCCTTTTCAAACTTCTCATCCTTAAACTGCTTTCTATCTTGTTTGCCTAATGCACAGCCAGACACTCTCTATTAGTTTCCTCAGACTGCTGCAACAAAGAACCACTAACTGGGGACATTTAAAACAACAGAAAATTTAATATCTGACAGTTCTGAGGGCTAGAAGTCCAAACACAAGGTGTCAACAGAGCCATATCTTCTACGGAGAGTCTAGGGGGAAAGCTGGTCTATGCTTTCTTTTCCTTAGGTTCTAGTGTTACCAACAATAGAGTGGCTTAGAGAAGCATCGCTCCAATCTCTACCTCCACAATCACATGATCATCTTCTCCTGTGTGTCTCCGTGTGTCTCTCCGACTCTTCTAAGAGCACTGGTCATATGGGAATAAAGGCACACCATACTCCTGCAAGATACCATGTTAACGAATTACATCTGCAATGACCCTATTTCCAAACAAGCTTACATGCTGAGGTACTGAGAGTTAAAACTTCAAAATATCTTTTTGGGATATAAATTTCAGCCTATAACACAGGCCTAGAAGGAACATATCTGAGCATCTTCTACCGAGATTCTTGAATTACAATTTCTATTTCTCTATCTTTTCCTTGAAGTCCTCAGAATAACCTACACTTTATGTATGTGCTGACTGATAAAGACAATACAAGTATATCTTTGTTACTTATCTACATTTACCATGATTCTAATCTTATTCTTGGCTCTATGTTGTATTTATACAAGCCAATTAAATCTAGGTCACACCACCTTGAGGTTACAATAAAGTTAGAGATATTATTGCTTATCTCCCCATCTTTCCTACTTCATGCTGCTTCCACTCCAAAGTCTCTCCACTTCCACGTACGAGGTTGTTAGAGAGCTCAAGCATGCTCTACATGAATCACGTGATTATCATATGGTTATCTCAATAAATGCAGAAAAAAATTGACAAAATTCAATGTTCTTTCATGATAAAAACTCAATAAACTGGGTATAGAAAGAACATAACTCAACATAATAAAGGCCATATATGCCAAGCCACAGCTAACATTATACTCAATGGTAAAAAACTAAAAGCTTTTTCTCTAAGATCAAGAACAAGGCAAGGATACTCTCACCACTTCTATTTAACATAGGACTAGAAGTCCTACCTAGAGCACTTAGGCAAGAAAAATAATAAAAGGCATCCAAGTAGGAAAGGAAGAAGTAAAATGATTTCTGTTCACAGATGACATGATTTTATGCAGAAAATCTTAACAATTCCTTATAAAAATTTTCATACTAAACAAATGCAACGAATTGCAGTATACAAAATCAACATATAAAAATCAGTTACGTTCTTAGAAACTAACAAGAGACAATCTGAAAAGGATATTAGGGAAACAGTCCCACTTACAATAGCATCCAAACAAAAACAAAAATACAAAAAGCTTAGGAATAAACTTAAGCAAAAAAGCAGAAGACTTGTATACTAAATACTATAAAACATCAGCGAAAGAAATTAAAGATGACAAAAATAAATGAGAAAATATCCACTGTTCATGGATAGGAAATATTGTTAAAATGCCTATACTATACAAAGCAATCTAGAGATTCAATGCAATCCCAATGCAATTCAATTCAATGAAATACATGTCAATGTCCCAATAGCATTTATTTTGAAGAAACAGACAAAACAATTTTAAAAGTCATATGGGACCACAAAGGACCTCAAATAGCCAAAACAATCTTGAGTAAAAGAATAAAGCTGGAGGCCTAACACATCCTGACTGCAGAACACATTACAGAGCTATAGTAATCCAATCAGTACAGAACTGGCCTAAAGACTGACTTATAGACCACTGGAATAGAATAGAGAGCTCCAAAATAAACACAAACACATAAAAGGTCAAATGATCTTCTACAAGGATGTCAAGAATATACAATGAGGAAAAAAAATAGTCTCATCAACAAATCATATTAGGAAAACTGGATATCCACAAGCAAAAGAATGAAATTGGACCCTTATCTTAGACCATACATAAAAATAAATTCAAAATAGATTAAAGACTTATGCTTAAGACTTAATGCTAAAAAACTCCTCCTAGGAGAAAACCCAAGGAAAAGCTTCATAACATTAGTCTTTAAGACTTTTTTGGATATGACACCAAAAACAAACCAGGGGGATTACATCAAACTAACATGCTCCTGCAACAAGAAAAGCAACAGAGTGAAAAGGCAACCTAGGGAATTGCAGAGAATATCTGAAAATCACATATCTGATAGGAAGTTAATTTGTAAAATATAGAACTTCTACAATTCAATAGCAAAAAACCACAAATAGCCCAATTAAAAACTGGCCTAAAGACTTCAACAGACATGTTTCCAAAGAAGATACACAAATGGCCACAGAAGAAAAGATTTTTGAAATGAGCTCAAGGTCACTGTTTATCAGTGAAATCCAAATCAAAACCACAAGAAGATATCATCTCACACCTGTTATGATGGCCACCGTCAAAAAACAGAAAATAACAAGTGTTGATGAAAATGTGGAGAAATTTAAACCCTTGTGCACTGCTGGTGGGAATATAAAATGGTACAGCCACCATGGAAAATAGTTTGGAAGTGCCTCACACAAATTAAAAATAGAGCTATCATATAATCCAGTAATCCCATTTCTGAATATTTATCCAAAAGAATCCAAAACTGGATCTTGAAGAAATATTTGCACTTCCATATTCATTGCAGCATTATTCACAATAGTAAAGAGGTGAAAACAATCTAACTGTTCATAGATAGATGAAAAGATAAAGAAAATTTGGTAAATACTGACAATGGGATATTATTCAGCTATAATATACAATGGAATATTACCCAGACATAAAAAAGAATGGAATCTAGCCATTCGTGACAACATGGATAGACCTAGAGAGTATTATGCTAGGTGAAGTAAATCAGAAAAATACCATACAATTTCACTTAGGTGAGGAATCTAAAAAAACAAATAAATGAACAAAACAGAAATAGACTCAGATCAGAGAGAACAATATGGTGGCTGCCAAAGGGGAGGGGTGGTGAGAAGAAGGGAAAAATAAGGGAAGAGGATTAAAAGGTACAAAATAGCAGTTTTAAAATAAGCCACAGGGATGTAATGTATGGCATAGGAAATATAGTTATATTATCACACCTTTGCATATTGATAGATGGTAACTAGCTCTATCATGGTGATCATTTCATAATGTATATATAAATGTTGAAGCATTATGTTGTACGTCTGAAACTAATATTATGTGTCAACTATATTTCAATTTTTAAAAAGGATATCCTGCCATATACTACAACATGGATGAATCTTGAAGGGACACTATGCTATGGGAAATAAGTCAGTTACAGAAGGATAAATACTGCATGATGCCAGTTACATGAGGTATTGAAATCAGTTAATAACAGAAACAGAAAGTAGAATGGTGGTTGCAAGTGCCTGGGTGGGTAAGGAGGAAATAGGGAGGTGCTTTTGAGTGGGTATAGAGTTTTACTCACAGAGTATAAAGAAAACACTAGAGATCTGCTGAATGACAATATACACATAGTCTATAATATACCGTACACTCAGACATTAAAAGAATAGAAAGAGAACAGATTTCACGTTATGTGTTTCTTACAATAAAAACATATCCCACTTGAGTATCACCAGTGCCACACACAAATCTCCATCTAATATTAGCCAGCATGCCCAGAAATATTCTTCTGTTTCTAGTTCTTTTTACATGGATATTTGTATCTGGTCTTTATTACTCTGGATTCTCAACTCTACCTCAAGAATTCTGGCTCAAGCTGACGACTAGCAAAACCCTTGAATAACTGCCTCATTGAGTCACCCAGAATGCCACACACTAGCTCTTGGCTGATTAACTTGAACCCTAGCCACGTTCACCACGTCACCTCAATGTCCTTATAATTTAATCTATTTACCAAATTGCTAATTTGGACCCAGCAATACACTAGTCAAGTGAGATAAAAGAAATCAGATATGGATTTTTTTAAACAATTTACCATTTAGTGAAACCTGACATCTATTATTCAATCTCAAGAGATTTTCATCAGATTAGAAGAGGTGCCAGAGGATTAAGAGGTGTTCACAGAAAGCAACATTTGATTCCAAGTAACAAAATCTCATTCAAACTTCCTCAAGACAGAGTTTTATTACAGATATTGTGGAATTCAAGATAAAACTAAAGAAACAGGTTTTAGGAAAAAGCAAGAGGTAGAACAGTTCCAGAATCTTCCACAGAACTTTCCACATCTGCACTTTATTATTCTGCCAAAAATGTGACTCAGCTCTGTGCCTCTAGGCCTACTTCTTTATCCATTTTGTGTGTGTGTGTGTGTGTGTGTGTGTGTGTTCTTATTTCAAAACTTAGATTGGTTTTGAAATAAGCAAATGGATTGGCTCAGCTTTAGTTTGTGTCTATCCGAATCATTTGTGACTCAAGTTGAGAGATCAGACCCTTTACATTTCTGGATTCTTGGGCTGTAAGTGCAGAGTGACCCCTGAAACAGTACTGTAACCAACTGGAAAGGAAACTTGCTTAGTACACACCACAAGCCAATTCTCTATCTTGGTTGTAAAGTCTCAATGTTGACTGTCTGTTTGTATTATTTGCCATTTATTTAATGCACTCAAGCATTGGCTTGAGAACCTTCTTCATGCACATCACTGAACTGGGTGCTTTGAGCAATAAGTTTATGAACAATTTATAATTAGTGGAAAACACAGACATTTTTAAAGCAAAGCTAAACATAGTAGTTATAAAATAAAGTGCTCTGGGAAGAATGCTTTCCCAACCCCCAAAAAAGACAAGAGCCAAGGGTAAAGACTTCAGGGAGATAATAGGATTTGAACTGATCTATTAAGGTAGATACGGACTTCCTCAAGCATAGGAAACTAGCGGGGAGGGCATTCTAAGCAGAAAGTGTGTGAGTGATGCTATAAAAGCAGGCATATGAAAGGCAGGTTTAGGAAATTTCCCGTGTTTTGTTATCATTGCACTTTGGGTATATGGGTCCTGATGGCCAGTGATATGAAATAAGCAAGTTAAAGCCAAAGCCAAAGAAACACATTTATATACCAAAGCAACGTTAGTAGGAAGGAGAATGAAGAATGGACTGAAGAGATATTTTGGAGGAAAGTCTGCAGAATAACATTAATAACAAATTTCACATGAGGAGTAGAAAAAAAGATCAAATCTGAATTTGAATGGTTGAAGGAATCTTGGAACTGGAAGGAACTTCAGAGACTTCATGAGCTTCTTCATTCTGCAGATAAATAATCTGATGTCTCGAAAAGGATGAAGTCTTACCCACTTGCCCACAAAGAGTTAACAGTAGGCCTGGATTATAACCTGGTATCTCAATTCTCTGTTCAGTTCCACTATTCATAGAAATTACACCCAAATGTCTACACTGCAATGTAAGGCAACTTATTCTACCCCAAGCTCTCTGTGCAGTCTTTCTCTGGCATTCTTCTTCACGGGCTCCGTGGTCTGGCCAAACTGAATCACTTGCATAAGCCTATATGTGTGCAATGATTTTCTGCGTCAAGGCCTTTGTTCATATTACTTTCATCAGGAGTTCGGTGTCTTTTCCATGACTGCTTGCCTATGTTATTGTCTATTCTTCAAAGCACAGCCCCAATACCGTGTTATCAAGCAATCCACCTAAATTCTCCCCACCATCCCACCCCAGTCAGAAGTAATCTGTCTTTTCTGAATTCCTACAAGACTCTAACTCCTTTGATATGTATTCTATTACATATTACATTGAAGTTACAGAAATATATTCTATCACATAATAAACTAAGAGACTCTCAAGTGATGCAAACATAGTATATTGAAATTCATTATATCCCATAGCATTAGACCCAAACTTGTCAGATAGGTAGACGCTAAATAAGTATCTGTATATTGCATGAATAAATACTTCAGCTTTAAGAGTATATGTGTGTGGAAGAGGGAACTCTTTGCTTTTTGTCATGTGAACACTTCTTTAGTTTGGACATAATTAACATTGAACTCAATTTTCTCTATTCTGCTATTTTAATTGAAGTAGTAGTTTTCATATTGAGCATAAACACCTCTTTTGGGATGCAACTCCTCATTTCAGAAAGACATTGCAAAGGTAGATTTATCATAAAACGTTTACTATACCAGTCCTCATCCTTTTCAAATTTTTATCACTAAGCAATTTCTTTTCTTGACATGCCTACAGAAGAAGCCATAATATATCTCCCAGGCAACCAGCCATTTACATAGCTGAGATTATTAAAATAAACTGAGGGTTTATCCTATGTATAAAAAGTGGGTTTAAATTACCCTGCAGATCGATATAATCTCGTGGATAGTAGATAGGTCTTCATCCCTACAATGATTTTACCTACTTGCTTATTCTGGCTTGAAATTCTTGGAGCTGAGGCTACATTTATTTCACAACTGGAAATGAGGCTAAAAATGCTTCAGCTACTCATCTCTCTGACATTATCAAAATAAACCCAGAATTTATCTTATGTATAAAAAATAGGTTTAAATTATTATTTGATAAATATAATACCATGTATAATAGATGAGTTACTATTCCTAAAATGATCTTGCCTTCCTGATTACTCTTGCTTGAAATCTGAGTGGGAACAGGGGTAGAGATTTTTATTATATAGTCAGAAATCAGGTAACTTCATCAGAATGCCTCATGGACTCAAGTTCACTTTATGGTGTAAGTGATTTGTGTTAGATACTTTCTTGCAGCGACTTTGAGAGCAGAAGGGGCCTTAGGTGACTTAAAAGAAAAATAGTTCCTATGAGTGAGGAAAAGGAAGATTTCTCTAGTAATTATACATACTTTCATCAAGAACCCTAGAGTCCAACAACATAAATAGCTCCTTCATTATAAGTATTTTTTAGATTAATCTAGGGATTTGAATTATTCAGGTAATTGTTCCTCAGATATAAAGGTTGGGTCTGAATATACATGCCTAAAGTTAAGCATTCAAAATTAGTTCATGATTTTACCCTTAAAATCAGTTCCTCTTCTATTGCTTTTTCTCAAGAGAATAGCACCATCATTAATCCAGTTGCGCAATCTAGAAATCTAAATGTCATCCTTAACATTGAACTCTTCCTTGTCACCTACATTCAATTGACCACTATATGCTGTCATTATTTTATAAATATCTCTTGAAAGCATATACTGCCCTCATTCTACTACCATCACCACCCCATTTCAAGCTACCATCATGTATCAATAACTTTCAATCCAACCTGCAACAATTTCATTCATTCATTCATTCATTCATTCATCCATCATTCAACAAGTATGTGGTGAGCACCTACCTAGGGCCAAGAACTCTCCTAGATACAAAGAAAACACCAGTGAATACAACAAAGTGCCTACACTCACGAAGCTAAACATTTTAGTGGCGGGAGATGGGAAATAAACAAAGAGTTATATAGAGTTATAGAAACAAAGAATTGTACAAACAAAGAACAAGAGTGGTAAGTGCTGTGAAAAAAGTAAATCACGAAAATGAAATAGAACATATGGGGGAAAGCTTTTTTGATAATCAGGAAAAGTTTCTCTAAAATGGTATTTGAGTAGAGACCTAACAAAATTGATAGAAAAAGACTTATAGATAAGTAGGGGAACAGCATTCCAAGGAAAGGTAAGTAAGTGCAAAAGCACGGAATAATTTTATTAGGTCGAGGAATAGCAAAAAAGTAGTGTGCTGGGGTAGCATGAGTGATAGAGAGAGTGGTAAGACATTAAGTCAGAAAGGTAATGGTGTAGAACTTTATAGGCCACATTAACAATTTATTTTGAGTGAGATGGGAATCCTTTAAAGGAATTTGAGCAGCAAAGTTACTTAACCTTTTTAAATTTTTTGGAAGGTCACCCTGGCTGCTTTGTGGCATAGACTCTGTAGGGGGCATTAAAGGTGAAAGAAGACAGAGCAGTTGTGGATCCATTAAAATGGTCCAGAATAAAAGATGCTAATGACTAGAATGGTCATGGTGGAAAGGTCAAGGGCAGACTTTGCATCTATCTTGAAGATGGAGCAGACAGAACGTGCTGGTGTAAGACTTGTACAGTGTCAGGGTAATAGAGGGATCAGATGTAACCACCAGGTATTTGCACTTAGCAACTGAAGGATGACACTACCAGTCATTACAACCGTATGAGACTGGGGGAGGATCAGAGTTGGGTCTGTGGATGTGTGTGTGTGTGTGTGTGTGTTGTTATTGTTCCTTGTTTTTGGAGGTACTACAGGGAGGAGAGGGGGGAAAACCAAAGGTTCTGTTGTGGTATATGCTAAGTTTTAAGTACTACTTAGTCTGCCTTAAGAACTATTCAAATGGCTGGCTGAATGTAGAAGTCCGGAACTTGGAGGAAGGTTTGGGTCTAAAGATAAACAGATAGTTGGTCTACAGATCATGAGATAGGAGAGGATGCTTTCAAGCATAAGAGTATAGGAAAAAGAAACAGATCTGAGGCCTGAGACATAGGGCACTACAATATTGGGAGGTCAAGATTATGAGAAAAAATTAGCAAGGAGAACTGAGGAGGAATAGTTAATGCGGTAGAAGAAAATTAAGGGAGTGCTGATCTCCACTAATTTGAAATATGATCACAATCCCTTTTTGCCCAATAGTGCCCAATGACTTAATTTCACATTCTCTCTTCTGTATGCTTTTGCATCACCAGGGATAAAACACCACAAAGTCTATAACAAACTCCCTAGTAATCTGGGTTTTTGTTGGATTCTTCTAATGAGATGTGCTGAATGAATAGAAGGTGATAGAAAAGGAGGAGACCTTTTATTCTGATTCTGGGGGCAATTAAAACAGCAGCTGCAGTATCAGCAAAGAAATTATGTACAATGGCACAAAACAGGCTCCAGCTGTGTCAATGGAAGTTTCAGAAAGTTCAGTAGTGGGACAGACTTCTGCATCCCTCCTTGGCAGCGATAGCAAGCAAGGACATTTTTCTAAAAGTGCCCCCTCATGGTTTCCTATGAAGGACAGTTAAAATTTCTTGATATTTGGGAAACAATATTCTTCTTCCATTTGTTACTCCAGTTCATCCAATACCTTTCTGAACATTGCCTAAATTTACTCTCCTCCTGCTTGAAAATGTACAAAATGGTTTACCTTTCCCTAACAGCACTATGACCAATACAGTACTTGAGATTTCAGATTTCCCTCAAACGTAGAAATCTAGAATTGAATATCAAACTTGACTATGCTTAAACACAGTGGTTACCTCATTGCCAGTGTAAAGAGAATGTTGGTAGTCTATGGGTAACACTTTATGGTATAACTGGAAGGCTAGAAATTTGAGAAGGACAACATAAGACACCTGGAGGTCTAGGGAATAAGGATGTACTAGGAATGGGCAATATGTGAGGGTCTTAACATCCAGTATGAATATTCTTCTGAGGTCACACACTATAAAGAAGGATTTCAATAATCTGGGGGGGAAGATGTCAAACCAATTCTATAGATATCTTTTCTCAGTCACCTAAGGCTTGTTCAGGGAGCTTGTATACCAACTGTCCAGAACATTAGGTATAAAGGCAATGCATAAACTTGACCTCACCAAGGATTAACTAACTAATGAGATGGCAGTGATAGTATTGATCACCCTATCCAAAATTCTTTAATAGTTTTCCATTGCTCTTGGGATAAAGATAATGGCAACTAATATTGATTAACATGTTGTACATAAAATAGCCCTGTACCAATCAGAATAATCTAGGTAACACTGCAGTATCAAGCATTTCATCAATCTCCTCCTAGGCTTAAAATAAAAAATGCTTTCTTTCTCCTTTATGCTACATGTCCACTGTGGGCTGGCTGAGGTTCCACATAATCCTATTTGAAGAAATTATGCTGATGGATAGAAATCATGTGAAGCTATGCTCCTTGCTTCAAAGGAAGAGTACACTGAATCACTCCCAATTCATTAACCAAGGTATATCACACAATCAGACTTAATTTCCCAAAGTAAAAAATATAATCATACCATGTAACTGAGAACTGGAAATATTAATGGACAATTACTATAGTCCACTCTTTTATTTTTTTTTTTTAAGATTTTATTTATCCATTTGACAGAGAGAGAGACAGCCAGCGAGAGAGGGAACACAAGCAGGGGGAGTGGAAGAGGAAGAAGCGGGCTCCCAGGGGAGGAGCCTGATGTGGGGCTCGATTCCAGAACTCCATGATCACACCCTGAGCCGAAGGCAGATGCTTAACGACTGAGCCACCCAGGCGCCCCTATAGTCCACTCTTTTAATCATGAAATATTCAATTCATTCTCTTTCCTATAACTGTATCAACCCTCTCCTCAGAGAAGATAACCCAAGAATCCCATACAATAACTGCCTCCAGCTCACCCTCCAATATCTTTGACTCTTGGCCAGTATTCTCTCATTGTGTTTGGACGTGAGTCCTTTTGGTCCAAAGACCTATGAACTGAAAAGTTATTTGACCCACACACATCTAAAATGCAATGGCAAGACAGACAGGATAATCACAGTAAACAATCCCACTTAGAAGGTAGAAGAATGTGAGTTATAGAGAAATCACTGGTTCATAGCAGTTCTGAAATCTGCTGGTCAGATAATGTAAGTTATTTTACCCCAGTGATAGAAAAATTCATTAAGAACAAACGTTGTTAGTTGGGAGAAACAAACGTTGTTAGTTGGGAGAAACTATCCGGCATACAATTATTTGTTGCCTTGGCTCTGACTCTGGGAACTCTATTTTTTCCATTGTCTCACACCCAAAGAATTGGAGTATAAACTCACTTTAGCTACAGAATTGTTTTCCTGGCATGCTTCCTTTCCATAAAAGTTAGGACCAATACTAATGAGATTTTTGCTTTTTTTTTTGCTGTTGCTCTTATTGTTCAGACATGATTTCTTTGACGGTCCAAAATCTCAAAACCATTATTTCTTTAATTCCAATGAGTTCCACAGTTCTTTTCTCCATATACCTCTTAGATTTTCTAAATATTTTTTCAGTCTTCTGTTTCCATAGTTCTTTTCTCCATATACCTCTTAGATTTTCTAAATATTTTTTCAGTCTTCTGTTTCCTCACCTCTGCCTCTTCCTCCTCCTCCCTCACTCCCTCTTTCACATACACTCTTTTAATTTAGTTGTAATTGTCTTTGCAACTATCAGGCTTTAGCTGGAAGAACAACATCCTTGGTTCCTTTTCTTTGAGCCACTTTTATCCAATTGGAAGAATTTGCTAGGGCTCACACTCTCAGTTGAACTTCTACTCAGAGAAATTTTAATCCATTTGGAAGTTTTAGCCAGAGGAGTAATGGCTTGATTTGATCCTTGCTTCAGTGCTGACTTTTAATCTTCCAAAGCATTTCTCAACCTTATCTTGATACATAAAGCAGTTATCACACCTCATTTCAGGAAAGCAGGGGAAATTATACAAGTTAAGTTGAAGAACTGGGATATATTTGAGTATAAAGACTACCATAAACTTCTACCTATTCCTTCAACCTCATGTCTTCCTACCCGTGCCTATACTCTGCTATTGTTTTCTACACCAGTCTCACAGTTCTATGCGTCATCCGCTTTCCTAATATGAGACCTTTTCCTAGCCTAAAGCAATCTTTGCCTTATTCGCCAAGTTAACTCTGTCTCATATATAAGATCTCAGCTCATGCATTACTTATTTGAAGAAAGCTTTCCTTTATTTGCATGACTCAGTTACATATCTGCATCATACACTCTTAGTCCTGTGTATTCTGTGTACCTCTACCTAGATTGTCGCCGTCGTGTGAGCAAGGATCTTATTTTTTTCAATCAATGTATACTCAGCGCTGCCCTGTGCCTTAGAGTTAATAGGTGCTAAATACCTACTGCTTAAATAAGTAAATGGATTCAGCAGAAAGAGAACAACTCTTTCCTCTCCACTACCTCTTATATTCTATTAAGAGTAGTCAAGCCCTATCAATATGAGATGTTATTTCTCTCCATCTGTTTTCTCTTCTCTATTACCACTGTTATCACCTGAGTTCTTACAGCACACATCTTTACAACGACCTCAACATTCTCTGCCACATATAACACATTGTGCACCTACAGCCATCCTGTTCAAAGGCCTCCAAGGGTGATTAACATTAGCCAAAGATAATGTTTTATTTCTTAAAATCACTCCTATTGTATATTTTAACTTACCAGTATAAATGCCCCAAATGCTGACATCAGGAACATCCGGGAGCTATGCTTCACTAGAGCAGATAATCTTAAACCTATGAAGTTAGAATCCCAAACAAAATTGTTTGCAGAACCAGTCTTACTTGATATTCATAAAGCACTTGCATTTTCAGTCCCCTGCTCAAAATGCATTTGTCTTTCTCATGCCACATGAATGAGTGAAGGACTGCTCAACTCTTCCCTGTGGTGGGTTAGCCTAAACCAATCCAAAACAAAGTTTTTCTTCATGAAGGCTTACATTACTTCTTAATTGCTTGATTCCACTGAGAGATTGCTGATTTTTCTCTCCCAAATAAATAGCTCTCTTTAGTTAGCCTCTGTGGTGTGTATGAAAAGACCTGAATGCCAAACATAAAACAGATTGAAAGAGTCAGAAACTGAGAACATGCAGATCACCTCCTCTGTATTCCCTAATGCAGTGAAATGATTCCACTGCTTTGTTATACCAGACTGCATTTCTAATGCCTCTTCTCTTCATTCATGAGTGTTTAAACATTTTAATGAATATGTTATTTACTGTAATAAAGTCAGAGTCTGCTGTTAAATTAATAGAGCAGTGTAACCAAGAATCCCATAATAGCAATTTATCCCTGCTCAGTATTACTGAATTCTAAACACAAGATTGCTATACATTTGAATACTCGGCTAGTCTATAGATGTTGTATACTCTCTAACTGCAAATGATAATCAAATTCAAGTGTGTGTGTGTGTGTGTGTATGTTTGTGTATATTACGCTTCAATATGGCTGTTGGAATCAGTGAGCCATGGAAATACACAGGCTAGCTTCAAATCCTGGCTCCACTAGCTGGGTATACATTACATTCTCTCTATGTCACAGTTTTCTCATCTGTAAAAGGGGTATGATACCTGTATCTCCCTCATTTACTGGTTCAGATAAATGAGATATTGTGCACAGAGCATGATGCCTGACACATGTCAAGGCTATAAAAACCAGCTCTCAATATCATCAAATATAAGAGCTGATCATTGTCACCACTCATCCATTTACAACTTTTTGAATATGAGAAAAGGCACCCTTTGTTGCAGAAGAAGCAATCCTGTTACAAAGTGTAGAACTCCATGAGTGAAGCATGAACTGTATTTCAGCACACAGGCATCCTCTTAGTTGACCATGCTTGAACAGAGTAAAACTTGTCTAATGAAATGCTTTATCTCTGGAGTTGATCTTGTATTCATCCTCTCTACCTCAATCAACATATCTTCTTTCTTGTCTCCTTCCTTCATCACTTTTAAAATTTTGCAATGAGTTGCATTTCACATGATCACTTGAAAATGCTCTCTAGAAGAGAAAAATGTGTATATCTTCTTTGGTGTAGGTCTCCCAAGGTAAGAATTTTGTCTTTTTTATCTGATTCCTGAGCACCTAGACCTGGACTTAGCCTATAATGGAAATTCAATAAGTGTTTGTTGAATGAATGAAGATAAGAATCAATAAGAAAGGGTGTGTGCCACTTTGACTCAAAATTTAAGAAAGTCTTGGGCGCCTGGGTGACTCAGTCGGTTAAGCATCTGCCTTTGGCTCAGGTAATGATTCCAAGGTCTTGGGATCGAGCCTGGAGTAGGGCTCCCTGCTCAGCAGGGAGCCTGCTTCTCCCTCTTCCTCTGCTCCTCCCTCCTCTTGTGCTCTCTCGCTCACTCTCTCTCTCAAATAAATAAATAAAATCTTTAAAAACATTTTTAAGAAAGTCTTGAATTGATAAATCTTGTTAGCCAGAATTTCACCTTAAACATCTCTAATACCATGACAATATAAATATTTTAAATAGATCCACAGAATCATGCTATATTCTAAAAATCATCATAAGCACATGTAATTGGGGAGGAGGAACCAAATGATAATGGAAATTTGAGTTCTTGATCAGACATGGACTTCAAGACAAGAATTGATCCTAACTTAAGTAACTAGCTCTAGTTTAAAAGCTTCTCAGAGTAGTCTTACTGTTTCTTAATCAGTGAATTTTGACTCTACAGCCAACGTAGGGTAACAAAAGATACTGAAATGTCCAGACAACTGACTTCCCTCCCGTTAAATTAGCAAATTTTTAAAATCTGGTTGTCTGCTTACTCAGCTGACCCACTGGATATAAAAACAATGTTTTTCCCTCTATAAAGCCATTGAAAGCATTTTTTTAATAAATCATCTCACATTCAGACAATGAGACAAGAATGAAACAGAAGCACAGAACCATAACACTGGTTCAGTGAATGAAACACAGCAATACAAAACCCAGCGGAATCCTGAGTGTAAAGCAAGGGTCACAGTTACAATTACACATAAAATCTTGATACAGAGGCAGAGTTTGTATCATATCAAGGATAACAAAACATATTTCATTTGTTCAGAGTCACAGCCTGGAAGAAAACCCAAATATCTGAAGCAAAGTGATCTTTTAAAATCATAATCTAATCACCAAAGACTGCCCTGACTGCTTTATTTAAAATCGCAGATAATTTTCACATCCCACCCCTGGTATTCCTAATCTTATGTGGACCTGAATTTCATTTTATCAATAGAATTTGTTGTTTTTTGATACATCATAAAATTCATTTATTGGGCCTGTTTGTTGTCTATCTTCACCCCCTATACACAAACTAGGACATAATCATATGCCCAACACAAGCTAGAATGTGCATTTTATCTCACTAATGTATGCCAAGGACCTAGAACCGTCCTGGGCATATATTAAGACTTTCAATACATATTTGCTGAATCAATTAATGTCACTCCTTTGGTTAAAATATTTTTTGGCTTCCATGACATAAATTAAAATCTATATGCTTAACCAAGGCTGTGTACCCTTCCTCCCTCCCATTTCTTGCCTATATCTCTACGAACTTATGGACTCCTGCCACATGACAAATATGCCAATCCTTTCCTATATTAGGGCCTTCTTACATGTTCCTTCTACCTGGAACATTCTCCTTCCTACTTCCTCCTCCTACCAGTTTCCTGGTCTTTTATTAGCCAAGTTCTTAATCTATCCCTTAAAGGTTATCTTTCTACAGGTATCTTCCCTCATTATCCTTGCCCTCCACATACACACACCTTTTATCTCCATCTTAGTACTAAACAATTTACAACTGCATATGTGTTTACTTGTTTTCTCCCTCTGGCCCTCCTTTAAACTCTACCATAAGAATAAAAACTTCGTATTTCCGTAGGTTGGTTTCCTAGGTTTAGCACATAACAAACACTAGAAAAATGGTGGATCAGTACATGAGTAGACAATTCAATCCTCTTATAACAAAGCTCTGAATTCCCTTCCCAGAGAATTTCTTTATCCTGAGTTTCCTTGACCCCCTATTTCCCAGATTCAGACTTCTAATTCTAATTCGAGTCAAAATTAATTAAGAACTCTGACCATTCTTCATTAAGTTGAGCATGGCAATGCAATGTTATACCTGCAGCTAGTCAGAAATATGCAGATGCCTAGTGTCATGACTAAGACTAATAAAATGTTTGGGCATTTTTTTACTATATTCTTTGTGAATATGTATTTGAGAGAGACAACTCATTGGAAATGATTTACACTAGTTAATTACTGATGTGTCCATACACATATATTTTACTATCATCTGAATCAATATGCAATTCAGATTGGCCCTAAATCCTCTCCACTTTTATTTCATATAAATTTATTACTCCTCACTCAGTGCTGTAAAGTTTAATTAAAGTCAGTGACTGCATCTTGATTACTCTAATTACTTGACACATAGCTTGTGAGCACTTACAATACTAAGCCCTAAGCAGGGATCAGTTCCTCCTATTTTAGTAAACTTTTTTTTTTTACTACCGTCTATAGAAAAGACATTTTACTGATCACTGGAGAGTGCATGACCTACACTTTCTGTCTTCAGTTAGTATGTAATTGGACATGCCATAACTCTTAATTTAGTTGTTGTGTTTGTCATTGTTGTTTACTTGTCAGTTTCAGGGACTCTAGAATATTACCATCAACAAAATATTTGTTATTAAATGTGCACAATAAAATTGTACATGTTTATTTAAAAGTAACTATTCCACTAGCCCTTCCTCCTCCCATCCCTATACTTTGCTCTTATCACCTGCTGATCTAGACTTTCTTCCAAAGCCATTGACTCTTCAAGGTATGCCTTAAATCTTACCTCTCCTGGAGGGTGATTCCGATTACCACGAATTCCTTACACCTCAACTTTTTTACTTACAAAACCTACATCTGTTGCTATATCATTTTTGTTCATTTATATATTATGTATCATTATTTTTATGGAGTTTCATGGATTCATACATGTGGTAAATTCTTGGTTGGACAGCAGTAATGGACTCTATGGTGGTCTACCCAATCCCCCCCTTCAGGACCAATGAAGTCATTCCCAGATGCAGGGTGCTGCTCACCACCCAACTGAGTGCCTCCCCAGGATTCGTTTCCAGAAGAAGAAAACTATCGCACCCAAATTTTCATTCCCCCAGCCCTGGGGCAGTCCACATCCAGGACTGCCCAATGTGAAAACATACATACCAATTTACTTTCTCTCAAAGGAGGTCGACTCTGAAGGGCTATCTCAGTGCCAGAGCTCTCCAGGAGTTCATCTGAACTAAGAGGCACCTGCCTCTCAGTTTAAATCCTCCTTCTGTCCACTCATGCTGTCCTTACTCTCTCACAGGTATTACTGAAAGCACTCCTCAATAAACTTTCCATGCAAATTTCCATTTCAGAGTCTATTTCCTGGGAAAACAGACCTACTACTACATCTAAGCTGTGCTTCTAGACTTGGTTCTTGGAAGAATTTATCAATTTAGGAATCCTGAGCAGGTAATTTATATTAGTGATGATGAAAATTGTAATTATAGGGAGCACTTCTTTAGCATCCACTATGACCAACACCATGTTATTTATTCCTCACATCACCCTTGTGCGTGTTATTGTAATCCCTTTTCAGATGAAAAAACTAAAGGTCAGAAGGTTTAAGTAACTTACACAAGGACCTACAGCAAGAATGTGGCTAGTAACGAAATGTGAAACCTTAATTAATATACAATGTAAATGATTACACTAGCTTAACTCTTTTTAAAACATTTCATCACCAACCTCTTGGGTAAAGCTCCACCTCCCCTTTCTGAAAGTGCTGTGTGAGGAAGCAAGGACTCTGCAGTAAGAAACCTCCTTTGAGGAGATTCATATTTTAGAGGAAGAGAAACAAGAGAAAAGTTTGAATCCAGGTAATAGTGCAGATAATTCCTACTGAGATGGGCTAAATACAATAGCATTCCTCTGGTTCATCAGATTTTCTATGAAGAAAACTGACAGAATTTGGAGGACTACTGTAGAACCGTGACCAACAGCTAAAGTAAAACTGATTAACACAGCTTCCAATAACATGATATTTCCCAGCCATGTAAAGATTCAGGTTTCCAAAGACAAAAAGTCCTGGCATTTCTGAAGAACTTGGATTTCTTTCTAGTAATTAGCATTTGTTTCCTAAAATGGGGGGGGGGGGGCGGTGAGAATGAAAGTAGGGAAAAGAGGGATATAGGAAGCAAGGAAGGAGGAGAATGAAACAGGAAGAACAGGAAAGTTTTTTAGGAGTAGATGAGATATATAGCAAATACTATTTCCACTACAATTATACTTACATTAATCATGAGGTCAATTGTGAGATTAACAACATTGATTAAGATCTGTAACAAAGCTACTCTGTCATTGCTTATGGATCTTGTTTAAATTTTTGTTTCTACTCATCTAGTAGAAACAATCTATTATCAGGATGAGAAAAAAAAAAAGCCTTCTCTAGCTATTTTAATTCTTCTCTCACATTTAGTACTCTGAAAGGAAATGTTTTAAAAGGAAGAGGAAATCTGTCAACATTTTTTCTGGAGTTTAATTGTTAAAAGTTGAATCAGCAAGAAGGTGTTTCAAACACACTTGAATTACAATAGGGCTATGTGCTGGAAGGTAAAGAATAGATGGAGGGGACATCTTTGTCATATAGTAATTCAGAGAATTCACATTTTGTAGCCTAAAACTGCCTATTTGTGTGACTTGCAGAAACTTTAAAATCTCACTGCACCTCTGAATTTGAGAATACACTCAAAAGAAAAAGGAGATGAATAATTTTTCAGGATCTTTGACTCTGGTTTTGGAGCTCAAAGAGAATAATTTTTTATAATTATAGAGGGTGATGAGAGATTGAAGGAAAGCTGACTAGTCTCCATGTAAATGAAATTATAATATTTTAGAACTGGAAATATCATTATGAACCCTATTAAAGAGTACAGCCAAACTTGTGAAAAGGTAAGCATAAAATATTTTGTTTATCTATTACAATTGGGAGCCTTTTCTTCAGTCATTGTCAAATGTCCAAAGGCAAGAAGCTTCACACTGAGATACAAAATATAAAGTCAGGATATTAACAAAGCAACAAATCCCGGCTTTCCATTCAATAAACAAACTGATCACATCACAAATTTATAAGAAGAAAGAGAAATGCACTACCTTCTAATGGCCCCCTGCCTGTTTAATTACTGCTTGGTGATAGAGTCTGGAAATTAACATGGATATAGGTCATACTTCAAGGCAGAAATATTGTACTCAATCAAATATTCTTCATATACATATAACTATCAAAGTAGATTTATCATGCTGGGATCTCTTTAAGTTCTAGAAATTATATAAAGACTCTAACTTAAATTTTATGTAAGCCACAAAGCATGGTTTATATCATAAATTGATTATTTAGATTTCTTTGTCATGGGTCAAAGACACTTGTCTCAATTCATGAATGAAACGTACTGAACACTAGATGCAAAGCACTGTATCAAATATTATGAAGAATGCAAAGATGAATAACATTTCATCCTGCAGTTAATAAGCTTACAGTATAGTTCAATGATTTATGAAAATGTATTTAGCTGAACTCTTAATGGGGTCCATGGGGGACCATTTCCTGAGTTGTCACAGTAAGAGAATGGGGGGGGGGGGTGAGCAGCAAGCTGAGGAAGCTTATGTTTACTTAAAATTATTTTCCTCATTCATATCTATATACTCTTTTTAAAATGTACTTTAAAGTTTCTGAGAACGTCTTCTATCTGATCAAAAGGATTTCTTGTTGCTTTTTTGCTTTACAAAAACTTGATGAACAGTTGAGAGTTGAAAAAAATTTGAGTAAATGTCTGCGGTTTACTCATTTATTCAACTTTCAACAAATATTTATTTTTCTATAGATCCTATAACATTAAAAGAAAATAGGAGAATACTACGAATTTCATGCCAATAAATTTGATGACTTACATGGAAATGTACAGATTCTTTGAAAAAGACAAGTTACCAAAACTGACACAAGAAGAAGTAGAAAAATCCAACTGTCCCTATATTTATTAAAGAATTTGAATTTGTAATTGAAATTTTTCACACAAAAAAATCTTCAGGCCAATATATCTTTAGCAGTGAATTCCACTGAATGTTTAAGGAGGAAATAATTCCGATCATTTAAAAATTCTCAAAAAATAGAGGATATCTTATCCCTAAATCTCTGATATCAAAGTTCGGCAAATTCATAAATTCATTATAAGCAAATTACATTCCAATATACCTCATGAACATACACACAAAACCCTTTAAAAATGTAGCAAATGAGTAGTCTGGAAATTTATATAGAGAATAATACGTCATAATCATGTAGAGCTTATTCCAAAAATACAAGAGCTATCAGTTGAAAATCACTCAATGTCATTTCCATGTTAATAGAATAAGGCAGAAAAGCCATATGATCTTTTCAATAGCTACAGTAAAGTATTCAAAATAATTCAGTACTTATTCATAAAAACAATTCTCAGCATACTAGTAATAATGAACATCTATGAAAAACCTAATGCTGACATTATACTTAAGGGTGACGCACTAGAAAGCTTTTACCCAAAGCTAAGTACTTCTACTCTTTTAACTAGTCAACACTGTACTAGCTATTGGGAAAATAGCAGTAAACAGCCTGAGTGAGATGAGCAAGCACCTATCTTTCAAAAAATGTAGATGCTTTCATATGATGAGTAATGAAATATGACTTTCGTTAAAAGTACTGGAACATTCCTATTTTAGTTAAGGTGCCACCTGAATAGATTACTTAACATTTGACTTAAATACAAATATGCCACAAACTAAAACAACATGCTAATTTCCTGGCCACATCATTACAAGTAGGAACTGAAAAATATTCAAAAGTTAGGCTCTATGCCATGATCACAAGCCTTCTACATCACCAATTTGTCCCACATATGCAGTTGAATTTTTAAAAAATCTTTTTCTGAACTTACTGCTCTTTGAAACATATTTCACATCTAAAAATAAAGTACATATATACACCAACTCTAAAAAAAGGGGGGGGGGTCTATTCAAACTGTAAGCTTTTAGAAAATATGCACACCCACGAAGAGGCTGTGTGAGGTGCAAAGCTCCAATTACCACAGTCTAATCAAGCCTATACTTAGTTTGTTTATACCTCTCCCAGGCTGCACACAAAGCTTTTTTGGAATCTAATGGGCATGGAAGGCAGGATAAACTATGCACAACAAATTGGGTGTGAAACAATGTTCATTTAGATCATCCCCATTCCACAAAAGTGCTATTTGGAAAGTTTTTCAAAAACACCTAGGGGTTTGAAGCCTTTCTTAAATTGACACTTGGTGCAGTCTAGACTGACTTCCCTAAGAGTTGTTTGGTTATGATTTGATGCTTTCACTTAAAATGCTACTCTTTGGAATATGCTTCTTTCATATCCTGAGAGCATGGTGTCATAGTCAAAGCTGCACAAGACAATGATAAATTAGTCTTTTGCAAGCGGAGGTCATTCGAATCAGATTATTTCATTAAAATAGGATACAAATTACAACGGGAGATCAGCAAACACTTTGAAGCAAAACCTATATTACCTATATTCCATTTATCCAGAAACACCACAGAAAGAAATCTCATTTGATAGATGATCAATAGTAATTCCAATCTATTGTTAAATATTATCATTTAAAAAGTAATGTCCTCCAGGAACAAATTCTATAGTCTTCGTACTCTGGACTTGTTTTTCCTCCTCTGGCTCTCAGACAACAGATTACTTATTTCAATTGTTTCTTTGGTTCTTGTTCTTGAATTTCAAAAGCTCCTTAAGGAAATGGTATAGCCAGCCTTTTACGTACTAGTCCCTAGTAAAGGTCCTGTCTCATGGTATGCACTCAATATGTTATTACAGAAGGAAGGAGGGATAGAAGAAATGAAAGTAGCCAGGATGGAAAAGGAGAAAATTGGAAATTTAAGGTTTAACCAACCTAAATCGATAATACAAATGTTTAGTTCAAGAAAGAATCTAATACAATTTTTCTTGCCTGCTCAGGGCAAACACTTTGGGGTAATAACTAAAATAATAACTTTCATATTTATGAGATCATTTCCATCACCACATAAGCATGTTGTTATAGCTCTCATATTAAAAAAGAAAACTCTCTTCCTCCCTCTCCTCTATGTTGTAAGATCAAAGAAGTTATAAGACTTCCCCAAGGCCATACAAAGATTAAGGTGAAGACTGAACACTAGAACTGGGTCTCCTTGTTGTTGAGTTCTTTATTACTCTAAAAACAAAACATGACAGGATAGGACCGCATGATAAAATCACCTCTTCCACTCATCCTCACTCCTTTCTAGGCACATTCTCTTTCATGACCAGATTATAAATGCCAAAGTACTCCATTTTTAAATTCTATTCATGCATTCCTGGCTTCCGTTGGATGAGCTTTTCTGATTTCAACTATTACACTTCTCTAAAAACAGAGGTCAGAATCTCTCTCAGCCCGGATGTGTCCAGTATGCAGATTTGGAAATAAAGGGCTTTGTTCTCCATGACAAGAGAATGGGACATCTGTTTCTGAGCTTGACACTGGAGACTCCTTTGGTCAGGTACCAAGCTATGGCTCTTCTTCAGCTCCCAAACCAAAGCCTTGTATCTGTTTTTTCTTTTAGAAACAACTGCCTCATTGGGGCACCTGGGTGGCTCAGTCCGTTAAGCATCTGCCTTCAGCTCAGGTCATGGTCCCAGGGTCCTGGGATAGAGCCCCACGCTGGGCTCCCTGCTCGGCGGGGAGTTGCTTGTCCCTCTCAATCTGCCTTCTCCCTCCCCCCACTCGTGCTTTCTCTCAAATTAATAACATATTTTAAAAAAGAAAAAATAAAAACAACTGCCTCATTGACTTAAACACACTCCCACCTGCAGGCCTCAGTCCTCACTGTGTTGACTACTGACATGTATCTGAAACAGTCTCCTCCAACCTCCAAAGGAACCTAAGATGTGCTCATGCCTCATTCTCAATAGCTTTCTACTGCTCATCTTCTCTGATGCCCGAGAGACTGCACATTCAAGCATCCCTCAATATAGTCATTGATACGCCTCTATATTGAGCTTCACTGTGCAAAAGGGAGGAGAGGTCTCAGGAGGAGTAAGGGTCTCCATATTGTCTCTGTATTCTTGAAACCATCTGGCAAAGAGGTTTTCACTTAATTCACCACTACTCCATATATTCACCAAACATACTGAGTGTGGCCAGACTCTATAAATGTCTTCTCATAATCCCAGCAACTGCAGCCTCATTTCTCTTTTTTGCAATCAACATCCTCAAATGAGTTGACCAGACTCTCTCCCTCCCTTGTCACATTCTTTTTAAAGACTAATTTATTCCAACTTCACCCGTTACTTGACATTGCTTTGTTAAGGTCCCTAATGACTTTCACGTTAAGTCCAATGTAAATTCTCAGTCTTTTTCCATTTTTTTAAAATCTATCCAGATCATGTGATGCAGCTGATAACTTCCCCTTTCAATATATTGTATTCACTTTGCTCCCAGGACAGAGTACCTTCTCTTCTTGGTTTTCTCCTACTTCATTGATCATTCCTGCCTGGATTCCTTTGAGGTTCTACCGATTCTGCCTGATTCCTTTACTTTGAAATACCTCCCATGCCAGTCCCGGTCTCCATTTTTATGTCCTATTTCATAAATCTAATCCAGTCTCATAACCTTAAGTGCTGATTGCTGACAGCCCCCATACCTTTTCCCTCTCTGAAGATAATGTCTGCACTGTCACCATATCCACTCAGGTATTACTATCACTAGGACATTCAATTGCCTAAGAACTTCAATTGCCAAAGTCTGCATCTGTTCACCAAAGGAAGTTCTCTGGTATCTGATCCTGCTCTGCCTGCACGTAGAGCAGACCAGAACTGCCTAACAGTAAATGTTTCCTGAAAGCCAGCCTCAACAAATCACTGACAGGAGTTGATATATGAAGACCTATCTCATCCTTCTGGTTGGGTATTTGTTTTACAGAGGTTCCCAGGGTTCCCTAATGACATTTAGTCCTAATTCCTCACTATTATTAGTTTGCTTGATAGCTTATACTTTACTGCCATTTTCCCTTTTCAGTTGCATTCCCCACTTCCCCAGTGCTTCCCAAATAAATCACCCCCCAAAATAAATCAAGTACACTTGAGTCCTGTCTTGGGGTTTATTTCTGGGATAAAAACAGACACTCACCTACAACCTCATAAATCCAACTGGTAACCACATGCCCACTTGGATTTCTGGTGGACATGCAAAACATAAAATGCCTAATACTGAACTTTGATCTTCTCTCTCTGGAAACATGTATTGTACCTGCAGCCTTCCTCCTCTCTCAATGCAAACTACCTTTGCAGTTATGCCACCTCTAGTCCCTAAATCATTGTTGACTCATCTCCATTTCCCACAGTTTAAAAGTTTCCTACATCATCTTGTTCTACATTTTATGTTTTTCTATATTACTTCTATGTAATACATATGCAGATTTTAGTTTTATTTTCTGTTCCACTTTGCCAGAATATAAATTCCATGAAAAACTGGAGCTTTGTCGTGTTCATTGGACATGATCTGATCTTCTACATGCTCATAATCTAGCTTTTATCCAATTGTTTTGAGAAGTTTCAGATTTTTAGGAAGCGTGTGTTTATGTAATTATTTCTCCATAAATAGTTGTGAATTAAATTGAAAGTAGAAACAACACTAACAGTCTTTAGTGGCTAGACCTGTAATGATCACACAAATCATTTTTAATGGTGGTTGAGTCTAAATATATGGAAAGCCTAAATATATAATGTATAGAAGATATTCAAAATATATCTCTACCCTTTATTAAGTTGGAATGATTGAATAGTTCAGTACTTTTTGTAAAAAGTTTAAGGTCCAATTTGAAATAGCACAATATCAACAAAGTCATTTTTCTAAAGTTTCAAGGGAAAAATTCTCATCAATCACAACTAGTTCAAAGAAAGAATAACAGATTTCACTTTTAATTTTTATTAAGATTAGCCAAAGAAAAGTCTTTGGGATACATCACTGAAATTTTGTCTATTTCTTATAGGCATATAGGTCCATTTCCCAACTTAATGGAAATATTTGAAATGCTGAATTGATATCTAGTATTTGCTTTGCTTATTTTACTTGTTGATGTTTTGTTTTTAGGGACTAGTAGTACTTAATTTATTAGCAGGAAAACAGGTTTCATAATGAACTAGCATGAGGGCTTAGTGAAAGTTTAAAGTGTACAGGTCAATTAAGGTATTGCCATTGAGTGTCATAGAAGCAAAAATGGTATGATTAATTCAAATAAGACCCAATTTTAAAATAAGCTGACAAATTAGGTAATTTATGTGTGCTTTGAGTGACATCCAATGGCCCATTTAACTTCATAGGTTTCTCTGGTTGCTTTTTCTTTCTCCTTACTCACTACCCTCATCTGTAGAAGTCACCTATAATCATCTTTCCAACTTTACAATCTGATTCTTCTCTGCAGCATTCTTAATTGCTGCCACCCCAGCCCTATGAGAGCATATCTAGTGACTCAAGGGTGTACTTTTCTTGAAACAAGTGCAAGTGGTATGATAAAAGGAATGTGGTTTTGTTTTCCCCCCACCACACTGGGTCTCAATTACCCACAGATCATTATTAACTTGGGAGGGTAGTGAGAAGGGTAAGGGTTGGCCAGGGGGAGAACACTTCACTAGCTGAAAAGTCAACTTCTGTGAACCTTGCTTTCCTCAACCATAAAGGCAAAATTGCTCCACGTGGGATGTTAGGAAGAATGTAGTATGCGTTATATATACCTGGCCCACAGAAGTTATCCTGTAAGCAGTAGATACAACTAATACTCATTTCTACATCTCTCCTATCTCTACTTGCTGTACAATTAAGAACATTTTCCTTTTTATTACTTAATAAGCCCTATACCACGGTGCTGCTTGTTAGAAGCCTACTTCCTACTTCAGAAAAGCATTTATCTTCATTAAACAACCATGGGGTTTTTGTTTCCCATTTAGTATATAACTCATCAGTTTCTGAATTTCCCTGACCTACCAAAGTCTATAAAGCTATGAAGGTCAATTAGTAGCAGTTACGTGGCTTCTCTGGTTACTACATTTGGTTTTCTGTAATTAAGCTGCAATGCTGGCAAAAACACTTCATTGCTAGGTTTGGTTTTGTTTTGTTTTGTTTTGTTTTGTTTTTGACCATCTTAAACCCTACTTAGGAATGTTGGGATACAATAAATGACATTAAAATTTTAAGTAGTCTCCCCAAAAGTGAAGAATCCTCACTTTAGATTCAAAAGGATAATTTAGTCCTGGTTTAGGTGACGTTTACCTTTGCATTCTCCTTAAAGATTTTTACTGAGCAAAATAAAAGGGCAAAAGTGATCATAAGATAGGTTATTTATCTCACTCGTTTTCTGGTCTTTCATAAGTATTTCATATTTTAGCTATAAAGGTTTCATTTGATTAAAGCAGGATATCTAGAAGGTATATTTGACAATATTTCGTTAGTTTATTTTGTTATTGTATACTACTAGAGTACTACAAGATTGTTTTTCTTAGTTTCATACCAGTTTTATTTTCACAAATGTATTGCCTGCTTGTTGCAAATTAATGAGATATTAAGCCAGACACAATGATTGAATTAAGAAGACTCTTTTTATTTTTCTATAGGCTTCCAGGAAAATACTGGGTTTTGTGTACATAACCAAATGTTATTTTCACCGTTCTATCTAACTGCACTTTAGCATGTGTAGCACTTATTAATAGCCTGAAGACTTGTTCCTCTGTCAGGTGCAAACTACTTTCCCTTCATCCATCATTAAAGATTGTTTATCAAGATGCTGCAGGTGAATTAGTGTGAGCCTTATCATCCAATGTAGCCCAGCTGGATACCTTAGCTGAAATGAGTTCTTGCAATTAAGAAGCTTAGTGATAAGAAATGTACATTATTTTTTCCCTTAGATATATTCTTTTTAAAAATCCACCAAAAAAAAAAAAAAGTCCTGAGAAACAAACAGGTAAGAAGGAAATTCTTATACTGCAATTGGTGCAATTAGCAACCACAAGGACAGCAACTATCAAACGGGACCTTACTTTTTTAATGGGTTGGTGCACACTACGATGGAACGTAGTTCTTAATTTCTTTTGGTAATATCGCTGTGAGTATTGATATTCCTTCTGAAAACACCATTACAAAGATATCTCTTTAGGTAGGTGCTGTTTCAAATTAACTACTGTAAGTTGTTCAAAGCAACTACAAAATAGAAAGCTTAATTTCCCAGCAGTCTCAAGCTGGAACTTATTTTGTTTACAGAGAGTAATAAATATTTCATGATACCAATATGGCTTCAAAAGAGATCAACTTCCCACCTATGTGTGCACTAGGAGATAATGCCAAAACTTGGTCAAACTAGAATGCAAAACTCCAAATGGAAGAGAAAGAATTTCAGGACAGAAATAGTTGTCCGTGAGGAATTTCTTTTTGAGCACAGAACAAGAAGTTTATAATCATATTTTTCAACTCAATTCATTGAAAAGCTAAACAAATTTGTGTTTGCTTTCTTATTCTTCTCCTAACCTGAAATATTAATCACATTTGATGTTCTAATTTTTTTCTTTTGATACTAGACTACACTTGCTACCTGTAAGGAGTTATAGAAACAGGATAAGACTCATTGGTTCTCTCATTCTTGTTTTCAGAAGAAAAAATATTCTCAGAACATAAGAAGACATAGAACTTTGGAATATTTTAATTGTACTCCACGATACCAAATTGAAGGATGATCTATATTATTTTTATATACTTAAAGGAAGTATACATGCAAGTTACTACTCCACACAGCATCACATTTAGTTCAGAAGTTCTTGGAAAATGAGGGGAAATAAGTAGTTAGATGCTTCAGTTCTCAGTGTCCAATAAAATAACCTACGTATATTCTTCTGGCACTGAAACATAAACTTATTCTTTATATGAGAATTTGAGTTACACAGTGGACAGTTTATTAAGTCCAAACATTTGTATTATAGAGTTTAAATTCTGTGGGGTTTTTTTCCTTGCTTTATTTGCACAATTCTTTTTAATTTCCAGCTTTATTGACATATAGTTGACAAATAAAAGTTATATATAGTAAAGGTGTACACCATGATGATTATAGGTATGGGTTGTCAGGTCATTACCATAATCAAGTTAATTAACCCATCTGTCACCTCCCATAGTTACCTTTTTTTATATGGTAAGAACACTTATGATCTCTTACCAAATTTCGAGTATACAATACAGTATTAACTACAGTCACCATGCTGTTCATTACATCCCCAGAATGTAATCATCTTATAACCTGAAGTTTACAAACTTTGACATATCTCTATTTTCCCTATTCCCCAGCCCCTGGCAACCACCATTCTTTTTTCTTTAAAGATCTTTTATATTAGAGAGAGAGAGAATCCTAAACAGACTCCCCACTGAGCATGGAGCCTAATGCAGGGCTGGATCTCACAATGCTGAGATCATGACCTGAGCTGAAACCAAGAGTCAGACGTTTAATGGACTGAGCCACCCAGGTGTCCCTGGCAACCAACATTCAACTCTCTGATTTTATGAGTTCTATGAATTCTGCTTTTTTAATTTCCACATATGAGATCATACAGTATCCTTCCTGTGTCTGACTTCTTTCACTTAGTATAATGTCCTCTAAGTTCATCTATGTTTAATTTCTGTTCTGATGATTAAAGTATGAATAACGTACAGCCTTTGTTCTCAAGGAACTAGGAATCTAAGAGGGAAAACAAATACAGAGACCATGTTATAACAAGAAAAATATGATAGAGATATGCACAGGGCATCATGGAGATGGAGGGGTAAGAAACTTCGTGAAGCTGTGCCTGACAGAAGTGAAGAAGATATACTTAAGGATACAGAGTGAAAATCGGTTGTAGGTGTCAGGGCAAGGACAGGTGACAAGCAGGGCGATGGACAGGCTGGCTCAGGGAAGAGACTGAACAAGTCAAGACCATAAAGAAAGCACGTTGTTTTAACCAGTCGTACTTCTCCCTCTATGAATATCTTTCTTGTCCACATTTCTTCTGATTGTCTTAATTTGTACTAAATTGTTGGCAGTCTTTTTCTGGAAATGAACATACTCCAAAAGAAAGTTACAAAATTTCTTCCATATTAAATTTTCATTTTGACACAAAATTTATCAATCTATTTATGACTTTTTCTTATTCAAAAGAATATTCTTTTCCCCCAAATAATAACCATAAATGTCATTATGTTTTATATGGTTGTTTTCATTTTCAGTCATTTAAACAATTCATGACAAAGCATGAGAAAAAGTTTTGAAGGATGCTATTATGAATTGTGTCTCCCAAGAAAAGGCATGTTGAAGTCCTAAACACATATATCCAAATATAAACTTACTTTTTCTAAAAGATTTGAGAGAGAAAGAGTGCATGCATGAGCACAAGTGAGGGGAGGGGCAGAGGGATAGAATCTTCAAGCAGAATCCCCACTGGGTGCAGAGTCTGACATGGGGCTCGAGGCCATGACCCATGAGATCATGACCTAAACCAAAACCAAGAGTCAGACGCCTAATCCACTGAGCCAACCAGGTGTCCCCAAATATAAACTTATTTAGAAATAGAGCCTTTGTACATGTAATTAGTTAAGATGAGATCGCACTGGAGAGGGTAGGTCCTTAATCCAATAGAACTGGTGTCATCATGAAAAGAATACTATATAAAGAGTTGAGTGCATAGGAAGCACAGGAGTGATGCATCCCCAAGCCAAGGAGTACCAAAGATTGCCAGAAAACCACCAAAAACTAGAAAGAGTCAAGAGAGGAATCCTGCATAGGTTTCAGAGGAATCATGGTCCTAGTGACACCTTGATTTTATACTGCCATCCCCAAAGCTGTGAGACGATAAGTTTCCATGATTTTAAGTCAGCAATTTTTTTGGTATAGCAGCCCTGGGAAATAGAGATGTATATCAAATTGATAACAGTGGTTAGAGCTGCAAAAGGGAGTGGGGGGGAGGGCAGGGGAGACTAGAACAAGGGGTAGGGAATCAGAGGAGACAATTGGATTGGAGGTCATCCCCCACTATGGCATGTCATGGGGAGTGGGAAAGAGAATCCCATAAAAGCCCAGAATTGCTAACGTATAAAGTGTGAGTCAGACTATTAAATGTTGAGCCAGAAAAGGGAAAAGAGTACACAGAATGGATAGTAGCATATACAATGCATTAAAGAATTTAAGAGTTAAGCCAATGTTTCTTGAAGGTTTCAGCCTCTGTGTCACAACATCACAACTGCAGGAAAGTGTTGAAAGATACAGGTGTGCTTCTCTTTTAAATTTATGGTCATCATTAATAGGACAGGTTTAAAATGCAGGCATCCAGGTCTCATCCACAAAGATTCTGACAGATTCTATAATCCTGGGAATGAACCTACATGTCCACAGCATATACATCTGTATCTTAACATGTGCCTCAGATGATTCTGATGTAGATGATCTTTATGTCTCACTTTGAGAAACATCACATTAGAGGGTCTGGTGGAAAAATCCAAACATATTAATGGTGAATATATTTTTTGAAGCTTGGCATATCCTGATTTATATCAATTTCTATTACCATAAAATATGCTAATTTTAAATCAATGTAAAAAATCTGATTTCCTATTTTAAAGTGTTTATCAAAGTTCCCCATGTATGCGTGTGTGTGTGTGTGTGTATATATATATACACACAACATATACAAACACAGCAGTTTTTTAATTCACATGGCAGAGATGGCCTATTCAGTACAATTTCAAGTTCAGACAAATAACTACGGCCAAAAACAAGGACTCATGATCCCTATTATACACAATATAATTCATGATGAATCATATGCCTAAATACCTAAATTTAACTAGAAAAATTTGTAGAAAACAGGAATATACATATCTTTATGACTTTGGGGAAGGCACGGATTTCATAATTAGGATATAATAAAGGAAAAGATTAAAAATTTGACTTCGTTATAATTGAGAACCTATTTTTATTGAAATAGGCAACAAGAGAATAGACAATACACAAACTGGGTGAATACATTTGTAATGTATCAAAATTATGCATGTGTATGTAGGTAGGCATCATACAAATGAAAATTAAAGGCATGATAACTCAGTACAAAAATAGGCAAAAATCATTAAATTCAGAGACTATCCAAATGGTCAACCAACATATAAAAGGGTCTCAACATTAATTTCTCAACTCAGAAAAAAATGTAAATTAAAACCACAATGAAATATCATTAAACTGTCACTAGAAGGACTAAAATTAAAAGACAAATAATACAGAAAAGATGTCTCAGCAAGACATGAGCGTCCCAAGTCCCTAATGGAGACTAGGGTAGAGTACAAAAATGTCCACAGACTTTTCCCATCCAATATAGGAGCCCTTTTGCAATGTTACCTTGAAGTTCTTCCCATTAAAAGGTGGAGTCTATTTCTCCACTCCTTGACTTGCTCTGTTAAATGCAACATTAAAAAAAAAAAAAAAGTGACTGAAGCACAGGCTTGAAAACACTTCCATTTCTGGGTTATCGTTTTGCTCTTCTAGAAGAACTTTGTAACATCCACCATGTGATGAAGCCTGGATTAGCCAAAGACAGGCTATTCAATCACAGATAGCACTATGACCAACAACTAGCACCAACTAGCAGCCAGCATCCACCCCAGGCATGTGAGTGAGGCCATCCCAGATCAACCAACCTCCCAATCTGCCCACTGACTGAAGCCATAGGAGTAAGCTAGGCAAAGAAGACCAGCAAAAGAACTACCTTGATCAATCTGCTGACTCAATGAATCAATAGCAAATAGGTATTTAAAGTCATATGTTTTGATATAGTTTATGTAGAAAAGGTTAATTTATACAGGGTATTTGAATCAGTCTCTTCTTTTACCAAGAACAGTGCAATTATCCTACAACCCTCTACAGTAAGACTATTAAATAATGTACCTAAACATCTATCTTGATTCAGTCCTCAAAGCTCATTTGTATTGCAAAGGTCTTGTCATATGCTATAAAATGTTCAGTTTGGGCTTGCAGTTACTGATTGAAGGAACCTAATATTAAAAAAGAATACACGGAATAGGTTAATTTGTGAGTTACACTTTGCATTATGAAGAGAACAAGAAATGCATTCGATTCATCCAGATATTACTGTCTGTCATGAAAAAATAAAAATTCCACCTTGAATCTGAAAACCAACCAGGAACTACCCAACCAGCTAGGTCAGTTTTAAAATTGCATTGCATTTAATTTTAATATATCTATCCACACAAGTATTTAAATCTGTTTCTTTACAAAACGTACTTTTAATTACCCAATCTGAATGTGCTGACAAGATCAAGAAGAAAAAAAGGGCAAATTATTTGAGATGACGCGTCCTCAGTGAATGCCACAGCAGCTGCTGGAGCATTGATTCTGATGACCTTTCACTCCTGTACTTTTCCATGTCAGAGACCTGGATCCATCTTTGCACATGTACTTACTTTTTATTCTCAAGTCAACTATAGCCATCCTTAAAAAGATTCTCATACCTTGTTGGAAACCTTTATAAATTAATGTGGAGAGACCGTTCTTAAATAAAATAAACAGAGGCCAATGGGGAAGATAATAATTCCTCTAAATATAAGTGACATAACTGAATAACCCTTCAAATCAAGCCAGTTGTTCAAATATATCTTTGAACATATTCAAGTCCTGTTAGATTGGATCACTAGGTAATAACCCCTTTGTCTTTCTCCCTCTCTAGATGCCTCTTTTTGCTGCAAAATATATCCCGCCTTGTCTATAGTACAGAACTCTACCATATTACCTCCAATTATAGAAGACCCACATCTTATGATGAAGATGACAATTAAGCTTAAAGAATTTTTATTTTCTCATTTTATTGTATCTATCATGGCATTGTTCCTAGATTTCTTTTAGAAGATATTGTGCTTCCTACAAAATTTCTATGATTGACCTTTAAGATTGACAGTCAGTTGTAATACTTTGCTCAGATTTTTTTTTTTTAATATGGGAGACATCAAGTGTTAGGTTCATTGGAATAACTAAAATAAAGCTTTTAAGTTAGCAGAGACGAAAACCCTACGGTTCTTAGATGTGGTAGAAAGTAATTATCAGTTATAGTGGGGTTATGTTACTATTACCTTTTTTTAGTTCATTTTAGGAATACAAAAGACAACACTTTCCTGAAACAACCCTTACCAGTTTCAGGTTTTTCTGAATACGATATTCAAATACCTCACTAAGTAAGTTATCAATAGCTCATGTGTGTTTACTAGTTGCAGATTTATTGTGATTGCTAATCTGTTTTTCTAAGCAGACACCACTTTTACATTTAATGTTATTAAAATATAAAATGGTAATTGAAAACGGCACTAAAATTGCAAAACGACCAAGAATGGGAACTTCTTTTAAGTGGGAATCAATGTTAGGTAGAATTTAAAACCATTCTGAAGATTACCAAATCTTATGGTATTGTCAAAGCTTTCCCACTGAGCTTCTTTGATTTGATTATCAGAAGTACCTCCAGCTCAATTTGTTCAAAACCAAGATTAGAGAGAGGAGGGGGAAATGGGGGTGGAGTGGGAGGACTCTAGGCTCATCTCATTCCACAAATACAACTAGATAAGTATCAAATCAGCCTAAGTACCCCAGAAATCGACCTGAAGACTGGCAGAGCAAACTCTGCAACTAAAGGTATAGAAGAGGCCATATCAGAAAAGGTAGGAAGTGTGGAGACATGATTTAGGGGAGAAACAGATCTCAGCTGCTGTGGTGGAGAGGGAGCTGTGGTCACAAAGAAGGATAAGAGACAAACCAACACACAGGGGAATGCGCAGGAAAAACAAATCTCCATAGCAATTGGCTTGGAAAGCAAGACGGCCCAAATTTCATAACATCTGGTGACCCACGGGGTTTAATGGCTGGAGTTCTAGAGGTCAGCTGGCTTGACCTGGGGGGAGCCCAGAGGGCACTGGGGCTGCTCTTGGAGAAAAGGCAGGGCAAAAAGCCCGCAGACATACAGTGTAGAAACAATGATCTGAAAAGCACCTGGAGCACACAGTGGTGAGGTTATTTGCTCATCTTGGAGCATGGCTCACAGAGACAGCATTCATGGAGACACCCCTCCAGGAATAAAGGAACCAGCATACACCATTTCCCTCCCCTACTCCTCAGCATAAGCACAGGGCCACCTGTGAAAACCAGCACAGGCCCTACATTCACTATATAACTTGTTTACACCACCACCCCAAACACCTTCCCCTCACCTCCATCACTGCCACTCCTGCCCCTATGATCCAGTGGAACCACCCTTCCCAGTCTTGTCTGCCTCAGTCCCAGCTTGATGGGTCCCCTCCCCCAGAAGACCAGCCCAAACACCTGCCCACACCGTGTCTCCCAACCAGGGAGTTCTGCAGGGCCTCAATTCCAGTGACAGTGATGACAGATCTCATTTATAAGCAGACCAGCATACACTTAATTAAAATTTGCCACATTCAGGCCAAGGACTAAGCACTGCCCACATTGGGTAAGACAGTGCCTACAGAAAACTGGCCTGAAGGATAAAATGTCCAGGAAACAAGAGGAGAGAGCACACAGCACACATTGGAGACACTTCACAGTGCCAGGTTTAGGGGAATAGGGACCACTATATGCTGCAGGGCACTACAGGGCATCTTCTTCATAAGGCTATTACCCTCCAGTCCAGGAGATGTAGCTGACTTTCTTAACACAGAGAAGCAGGCAGAGGCAGACAAAATGAGAAGACAGAAGAATTGGTTCCAAATAAAACGAAAGGGCCATAGCCAGACATCTAAGTGAAACAGGAATAAGTAACATGACTGACAGAGAATTTAAAGTAATGATCATAAAGATACTCATTGGACTTGAAAAGAATGGAAGATATGAGTAAGACTCTTAACACAGAGACAAGGAATAACATAGCAGAGATCAAGAGGTCAATAAAGAAAATGAGAAATACACTTGATAGAATGAAGAGGCTGGAAGAAGCAGAGGAACAAATTAATGACCTAGAAGACAGACTAATGGAAAGTAATCAAGCTAAACAAAAGAGGGGGGAAAATTATGCAAAATGAGTATAGACTTAGGAAACTCAGGGACTCCATCAAATGTAATAAAATTCACATTATAGGAGTCCTGGAAGAAAAGGGGGGAAAACAGAGACAGAAAATTTATTTGAAGAGATAGTAGCTGAAAACTTTGCAAATCTGGAGAAGAAACCAGATATCCATCCATATCTAGGAGGCACAGAGAACCCCTGAAAAAAATCAACAAACGTAGTTCCACACCAAGACATATTATAATTAAAATGGCAAAATATGATAAAGAAAAAATTTTAAAAGCAACAAGATAGAAGAAGACAGTCACATAGAAGGAAACCCATAAAACTATCAGGGGATTTTTCAGCAGAAACTTTACAACCCAGAAGGGAGTGCATGATTTATTCAAAGTGCTGAATGGGAAAAATCTGTAGCCAAGAATATTCTATCTCTCCTTCTATTCTGAGTGATAGCCTTGTAGATAAAGAGTTTCCCAGAAAAACAAAAACTGAAGGAATTCATGACCATTAAACCAGTCCTACAAGAAATATTAAATGGGAACTTTGAATGGAAAGGAGGGACCAAAAGTGATGGAATAAAAGTAGAAAACACAAAAGCAGTAAAAAATAAATATTTTTGTAAAATATCAGTCCAGGAACTCCCAGGATAAAAGAATGTAAAATATGACACCACATACCTAAAGGATTGGGAGGAGAGGAGTAAAGAATGGCTTCAAACTTAAACGACCATCAATTTAATAGAGACTGCTATTTGCAGAAGTTATATACAAACCTAATGGTAACCATGAATCAAAAACCACTAACAAGTATGCAAAGAATAAAGAGAAATAAATCTAAATATATCATTAAAGAAAACCAGCAGATCATGAAAGAAAGACAAAAAGGATCAGAGAAAATCTTCAGAAACAACCACAAAACAAGTAATAAAAGGGCAATAAATACATATATATCAATAATTACTTTGAATGTAAATGGAACAAATGCTCCAATCAAAAAACATAGGGTGGCAGAATGGGTTAAAAAACAACAACAACAAACAAGACCCATCTACATGCTGCTTACAAAAGACTATTTTTAGACCTAAGGCACCTGCAGATTGAAAGTTAGGGATGGAGAGATATTTATCATGCAAATGGATGTCAAAAGAAAGCTGGAGTAGCAATACTTATATCAGACAAACTAGACTTTAAAACAAAGACTGTAACAAGAGACAAAGACACTATATAATAAAAAGGACACTCCAACAAGAAGATCTAACAATTGTAAATATTTATGCATCCAACACGGAGCACCCAAATACATAAAACAGTTAATAACAAAGGAACTTATAGATAATACAATACGAGGAAGAGACTTTAACACCCCACTTACATTGATAGAAATTCTAAGCAAAATATCAAGAAGGAAACGATGGCTTTGAATGACACACTGGACCAGATGGACTTACAGATACATTCAGAACATTCCATCCTAAAACAGCAGAATATACATTCTTTTTAAATGCATATGGAATGTTCTCCAGAAAAGATCATATATTAGGCTCCAAAACAAGCCTCAATAAATTCAAAAAGATTGAAGCGATATCATGCATCTTTTCTGATCACAACGCTATGAAACTAGAACTCAACCACAAGAAAAAATGTGGAAAGAACACAAATACATGGAGGGTAAATAACACGCTACTAAACAATGAATGGGTCAACCAAGAAATAAAAGAATGAAGAACTACATAGAAACAAATGAAAATGAAAACACAATAGTTCAAAACCTTTGGAATGCAACAAAAGTGGTTCTAAGAGGGAAGTTTATAGCAATATAGGCCTACCTCAACAAGCAAGAAAAATCTTGACCTTAACCTTACACCTGAAGAAGTTATAAACACAAACACTAGGGGCACCTGGGTGGCTCTGTTGCTTAAGCATCTGCCTTGGGCTCAGGTCATGATCCTGGAGTCCTGGGATAGAGCCCCACATGGTGCTCTCTGCGAAGCAGGGAGCCTGTTTCTCCCTCTCCCTCTGCCTGCTTGTGCTCTCTCTCTCTGTGTACCCAATAAATAAATAAAACCTTAAAAAAACACACACACACAAACACTAAACCTAAAACCAGCTGAAAGAAGAAAATAGTAAAGATTAGAGCAGAAATGATATAGAACCTAAAAATAAAAAAACAAAAAAAAACAAAAACAATAGAACAGAACAATGAAACCAGGAGCCAGTTTTTTTATAAATAAATAAACAAACAAACATCAAGGGGCATCTGCGTGGCTCAGTAGGTTAAGTGGCTGGCTCTTGATTTTCGCTCAGGTCATGATCTCAGGGTCCTGGGATCCAGTCAGTGTGGGGCTCCGTGCTCACCCACTCTGCCCCCTCTGCCCCTTCACCTGCTTGCTTGCTCTCTAAAACAAAGAAATAAATATTTTAAAGAATCAATAAAATTGATAAAACTCAAGGCAGACTTATCAAGAAAAAAAAGATAAAGGACTCAGATAAAATCACAAATGAAAGAGGACAATGAATGCCAAAGAAATATAAGCAATTGTAAGAAAAAAAAAATGGGCAGAAGACATGAACAGACACTTTTCCAAAGAAGACATGGAGATGGCCTACAGACAGATGAAGATGCTCATCATCACTTGTCATCAGGAAAATGCAAATCAAAACCACAATGAGATGTCACCTCACACTTGTCAGAATAGCTAAAATCAACAACACAAAAAACAGCAGGTGTTGGTGAGGATGTGGAGAAAAAGGAACACTCATGCACTGTTGGCAGGAATGCAAACTGGTGCAGCCACAGTATGAAGGTTCCTCAAAAAGTTAAAAATAGAACTACCCCCCAATCCAGCAATTGCACTACTGGTATTTACCAAAAGAATACAAAAAACATAAATTCAAAAGGATACATGCACCCCTATGTTTATAGCAGCATTATTTACAATAGCCAAGATATGGAAGCAGTTCAAGTGTCCATCGATTGATGAATGGAGAAAAAAATAGGTGGTATATATGTAAATGGAATATTACCCAGCCATAAAAACAAATGAAATCTCACTCTGTGTAAACACATGGCTGGACCTAGAGAGTATAATTCTAAGTGAAATAAGTCAAAGGCAAATACCATATGATTTTACTAATATGTGGAATTTAAGAAATAAAACAAATGAGCAAGGTGGAAAAAAAAAGACAAACCAAGAAACAGACTCTTAATTAACTATAGAGAGATGATGGTTACCAGATTTGGGGGGGGGGGTGAAATAGGTGATAGGGATTGAGAGTGCATTTGTGGTAATGAGGACTGGGTGAGGGAATTAAAGACTTCAAATTTTTTTAAAAAAACAAGTTTATTATAATCTACCTGCCTTTCTCATACCCCTATATACTTCTAACACTTCCACATGGGTAAATCATGTTACCATCTACACAGCTGCTGGCATTAGGAATCTGGGAGCCATTCTTTAATTCTACCCTTCCTTCTTTCCTCCCCCTGCATGAAATCAATAACTAAGTCCTGTCCATTCTGTCTCCTAAAGGTCTCTTTAATTCATTCTCTATCTGCAGCTTCTATTCTCCTCCAGGGAAATCATTCTCTTGGATTGATGCACGTCAACTGATTTCCTTTTCTTTTCTCTCTCTCTCCCCTCCAATCCTCCATATCCGGAACACAGTTTCCAAAACCCAAACTGATTGTGTAACCCTCCTCCTCTGACACTTTCAGGTAATCTTCAGAGCCACTTTCTTTTGGATTTAACTACAAATGACTTAAAACTTTTGTGATTTTGCCTCTGTCTCTCCCCACATTCTCATTTTGTAGTCTTCCCCAGTCACTTTTCACAGTCTTCACTGAATATCTCTTAATTTCTGACCATATCATGGTCACGCATCAAGGTCTTCTCATGAGTTTTTTTTATGGACACTTTCCTCTTCTTTCATTAATTTGCCTGACTTATATACATTCCATGACTATCCCTTACACAAAATACATACACATACACACACACCTCCTTAATGAAAGTTCCCCTATTCTGAGCTCCAATAGCAGCTTCTACTAGCTCTGGCATAGAATTTACCATGCTGTGCTATAAATGTTTCTTCCAATGGGCAAAAAGTTCCCAAAAGTTAGAAATTGTGTTTTATTCTCCATTACCTATGGAATGGCTGTAAGAGTGCCTGCTCCATGGTAGGTACTCAAAAGGCACAGAGAGGAGATGCATTAATAAATCCCATAGCCCACTTCAAATTATTGATGGTGTGTGTTTCAAAAGAACTGTGGATAATGTATAGATAGGTTTATACCCAAATCTCTAAACAGTTTGTATTCTATATTTCTAATTTCATAAAGAGACTGGATTCTAGATTCAAAAAGCACCTCATGTTTTAGATACCACATTTAGTACTGGCAGAATTACATCTAGTTGTGAAACTTCGCCCTCATATAAAACAATCCTACATGTTCACGGCTGCAGGTTGCAAAGGTGCCCATGAATAATGCTAATATCTTATTTCTTCATTCGAGAGCTCCAAATTTCCTCTAATATCTTGGCAAATATTCATCTGAGATGGTGTATTCATATGCCATAAAGTGTGGAAAATATAATTTGTGCCTAACTAAAAATTTTAAGACATGCTATCAAAAAGCCAATTTGTGTATGGTTGAAAGAGAATATGATTCCTCTAGGATGTGTGAATTTGAGAACTATGTTTATTTACGGGCCTAATTTACGTTCAAAGATTATTGTAAGCTCTTTGAAGAAAGGGATAATGCTTTAATTATGGTCTCTTGGCAACCAGTAGGAAATCAATCAATATTTAGCTAACAAAAATGAGAAATAAGAGCAATACAGAAACAAACACATATATGACAACTAAATCAGACACCATGGTCTTTTAAGCCGAAGATACCATAGTAAGAATCAGTTGTACTGCTGTGTATTCTTGACCATCTAAATCACTGGAATCCACCTATATTAATATACTTTAAACTTCTAAGAAAACCAAAAGTTTCAAACAGACTATTTGATTAGCAGCTTTTATATATATATATGGAAATGTGATTGAGACTCCATAGGGTTCACCTCTTCTGAGCATATAGAAGATTAGAATTCCCTGAACCCATGCATTTAGATGGGGCTGTATACCTACTTCTTGCCAATGGCTTGTAAGCAAACAATGTATGTCACTTTCAGGTCAAATATTTTTAGTGATCAAGTGCTTCCCCCTCCCCCACCCCCACTATACCAAGGATTTCCCGTGGTCTAGATGGTACAGCTACATAATGGTAGAGATTGTGTGAGTCTGTCCTGCTGAGCAAAGTCATGGAGGACTTTGGGGGAAAAAAAAAAAAAAACCTTTTGTTGTTCTAAGTCTGAGATTTAGGTATTCTTTTTTTATCATAGCACAGCCTTAGCTATCCAGGTTAATACAGCACAATTTTCAATTATCAAAGGTAATTCAGCTTATTAATGCATTTGGACAATTTAATAAGGTAGAAAGTTTTCAGAAATCTGAAAGAATTTCAGTTTCACCTTCCAAGACTATACTGTCTGAAGTTTCTTGGTCTAAAAAAAGTCTCCGGAGAATAAAGTGACTCAAC
Organism: Ursus americanus; assembly: GCF_024610735.1. Lineage (NCBI taxonomy): Eukaryota > Metazoa > Chordata > Mammalia > Carnivora > Ursidae > Ursus > Ursus americanus. The sequence continues at coordinate 23,238,520 of NC_142150.1, read as the reverse complement.
ATCTATATAAGTCTTTAATTACTTTGATATTTAACAGATGCAGTAGAGAAGTTAATATAGACAACGAACGTAGTCTTAAGCATCTATCCTAGGGATGTACAAAAATTGGTTGCTAGTAGAGGTGACCTTTAACTAACAGAAGAATGGAACAGCACTGGTCACCTTAGGGATTTAACGTGGTTGTTTAAGAAAAGAGATTGCCGGCGGAAGGTGGCCTTTGGCAGCTATCGCTGTATTTACGCTGTCAGCGATTCAACCAACACTGTGATTTTATGTTCCAAAAAAGCAGACTGAAATAAAATGTACTTATTTTTTACTAAAGAAAATTAGTATCGGTAGTTTAAAAACATCAAAAACATAAAGGAATCTTAAGTATATTTTCTCCAGATTAGGAAGCTTTGATACAAAGAGTACCTTTGCAGAGGCAGATGCAAGACGAGAACCCAGGTCTACAAATGCCCAAGCCAATGTACTCCTATAAATATTTATGAATGACTGAGATTTACAGATTTTGATGATTAAATATTCTGACTCATAAAAATCTGACCTTAATTTTTGCTTTTTGATTCCTAGGGAGATGAAACTGACCTGGTAAGACTGGTAAGAGGTGTATCCCTCTACCACCAACATCCTAACCAAGACTGAAAAAGCTGCATCATCCCTCGGTATTAACATGTGAGGCTGATAAGTCTTGAGGAATGAACTGTATGTTAGGCCCAAAGGGGGATAGCAAACGAAAACGCAAGTCTGAAGTTGTCTACCCAACACACAATCATCCTTCAGAGTTTGTGAAATCAAGACGGCCTAATAAATCCTTGTCTGGTCCTCCATAGTATGAAAAACTGGTTTCAAAGGCATGTGACCTGTGTAGTCCTGTGCTTGCTCTGCTGTCCCAACCTTCAAATTCTGAATTTGAAAGTGCCCTGCATTTTCATTTTGTATGGGACCTTGCAAATTATATAGCAGGTCCTGATACTATCCTAACTCCTAAAATCCTGGATTCTTTCTTCATAGCACAACTGTATTTAATTATTTGCTATCTCTTTTCAGTCTTAATAGTGTAGGCTCCACAAAAATCAAAAAGTTTTATCTTTTTTACCGTTTTACCCATAGGGCTTAGCAGTGTTGCTGGATTAAAACAGATGCTTTGATGAATAGATGGATGAATAAGTCCATAAATTTTGAATAAATAAGTGGAATAAAAGAAACCTGGGGAAAACATTGGGTTTGAACAGAATGGTAGGTAGCCTAGAGGTTTTTTGGGGGTGCAGGAAAAATTAAGGTCAACACATAGAGGAATGGGAGTAAAGTACAGTGAATTCTGCGAGTCAAGCCAATAATTGGACACTTGTCAAATGAGAAAATACAGAGTTCCCATTAGATTTTGGAGCACAGATTATAACATGTTTATTGGCTGGGTGAATTTTTCATCCCTAGACACTGTATACCTTCTGCTGCCTTATCAGGAATACAATGTCATAGCATATTTGAACATATGGTAGCAAATTCTTCACCATCAACTACGTCATGCTTTATTTGATTGAATCCTCACAACACCCTATACTGTTGTTTCCCCATTTTTCGAATTAGGATATAGGCTCCAAAAGAGAAAATAATTTTCCCAAGGTAACATCAGTAAAGGAAGTAATGGGATTTAGAAACAGGTTTCCTTGAGATAAACTCTCAAAATCTTCCTGCTATTCAAAGATGCTTCTCTAGCTTAAACATCTGTTTTTTCAGTGAATATTAAGCTACCTTGTATACACCAACACTGTGGACTAGTGGAAGAAAATGAAATACTAGAATGCTAACACCAGCTATATCGTGTTCTTAAAACATTTTCTAGATGAACTAAATCTCAAAGAGCTTGAAGCATGTCATTACAAATGTTTACTTTCCATCATCTTTGAAGAAACAGACTCATTTTTTACCCAAAGATACTCCAATTATAACTATAATAACTTTTCAGAGAAAAATGGAGAAGAGATTTATGACCAGAGCCATAGTGCAGAGCTTATCTTTTCAAATTTTGCAATATTGAAAGAAAATTGACCGCTAATTAACTTTAAAAATAAGGTAACAATTTGACTAATAATTTCATCTAGTTGAATAAGATGTACAGGTCCTATTACCTTGAGATAGTTCTTAGCAACAGAAAAATAGCCTCCAAGTAAATGTGCATCCTTACCTTCATCGAAAAGCCTACTGTCATTACTATGTTGTTTTATATCACTAGTGCCACTATAATCAATCTTTAATTGAATTATTATGCTATCTTCTCTCAGTTCAATACTAGTTGTAGTCCTGCTACATAGATGTCAAAGAAAGAAGTCACTTGGAGCCTTCAGCAGGCAGGAAATTAATGTGATGTGAGATTTGCATGAAATCTACTTCCCTTACCTGAATATAACATCCTCTTCATTTAATTCCATACATCAAAATAAACCTACCTTAGGAGAGACCCTCTATAACCCTCTATAAGTGTGAAATTGTTAGGTTAAGAGCATAAACTTCAAGATCAGAAAATTCGGGATTTCACTTTGGCTCTACTGCTTCTCAGCTGTGAGATGTTGAGCAACATAGTTTACCTCTCCCTCAGTCTCTGAATCTGTAAAATGAGAATTTTATAAAGTTGTCATGAGAGATTAAATGAGATGCATTTAAAATTATTAGTACTTTCCATAGTAAGGGCTGAGTAACATTATTACTATTATGCCAACGAATATGAACCTCCTCACATAAGTCACTCTGTCAGTTATAACGTAGCATTTCATGGGAACAATTAAGGAAAATACCACTGAGCTCGAATGTGAATGTTGAAAACATCTTAATAACTCAAGTCAATTTTCTATTTGACAGTGTGTGCATGCATGCATTATGGTAATAAGATGTGTGTGTGTGTGTGTGTGTGTAGTGTATATAGTGTATATATATACTGTATATCTATATAGTGACAATCAGATACAAAAGACACAATTTGATTATTGACTAATGCATAAAACTGCATAACCAATAATATTGCATTGAAGATCTAGAATATTTCCAGCATCCCGGAAAGTTTCCTCATAGCCCTTTCCCTCATAGTTTCCTCCATAGACCTCCAAGGAGAAGCATTGTTTTGATACCTTTCACAATGGCTTAGTTTTCCTGTCCGTGAATTTAGTATAAATGGATTCATACATTATATACTGCTTGTTGAATGACTTATTCCCCACAGTATGGTCTTGATATTTGTCCATGGTGTTATGCCTATCAGTAGTTTATTCTTTTTGTTGTATGTGTAGTATTTCATTAATATACCACAACTTGTTTATTTATTCGCCTATTAATAGACATTTTTTCTAGTTTTTTTCTCTGAATTCCTTAAAACACACAAATGATGTTTTAAATTCCTAGTCTTCTAATATCTCTAGCTGGTCTATTTATATTGATGACCATGTTTCTTGTCATATTTTGTGTCCTATCTTCCTACATCACATTCTTAATTCTTACTGCATACTTAAATAATATTAATAACACATTGGGGGCATCTGGATTATATTGTCTTCATTTAAAGGATATCATACTGTAGGGGAGCCTGGATGCTTATTCAGTTAAGCATCTGACTCTTGATTTCGGCTCAGATCATGATCTCAGGGTTGTGAGACTGAGCCCCGCATATGGGTCCACACTTGGTGTGGAGCCTACTTAAGATTTTCGCTCTTCCTCCCCCTCTATCCCTCTCTCAAGCCTTCTTATTCCTTATTAAATGGATCTATGTCCTTTCATCATGAAAGCATAGACCCTACTCTAGGCTGTGGTCCTTAAAGTGGGGACTTTCTTCAGCCTGAATTGAATGCCTAAGGCTCTCGGCAAGATCACTTTGATTGAGATCTAGCTGTAAGATCTCCCAGCACCAAAAGAATCTGGTGGCTGTTCAGATCTCAGACATGCACCACTCTTCATGGCATCTTGCCTCATCTGTGTTCAGTACAGCTCAATGCTCAAGCAGTTACCCTCCATGCAGAGGTCTGAGGGTCTATCTACACAGCTTCTCTGTACAAGGCCCCACAAACACCAGCTGCTATTCCACTCGAGTTCTTCACCCTTGAACTTGGCTCCAAGTGCACCCTGTGCTCTGCTTAGATCCAATTCCCTGTACCAATGGCTAGAAAAGCACTGCCTGAAAGACCTTTGTGGTGGTGAGGTTCTGTATCTACACTCTCCAGTATGGAAACCACTAGCCATATGCGGCTATTGAACGCTAGAAATGTGACTCGTTTGACTGAAGAACTGGATTTATAGTTTTAATTTTCTTTAATTACCACATGTGGCTAGTGGGCACCATACTGGACAGTGCAGGTCCAGAAATGTCCCCAGGCAGAGCACAAACAAATGCTGTATTCGCCTTCAGTATTTGCCTTCTCTCAAAGGTCACATTTCCTTGTGTCCTACTGGCCAATGCCTAAGAAGAATTACCTTATGTTTTGTCTAGCTTGTAGTTTCATTTTTATTGAGAAAAGGCAAATCTAATATGGTTATTCAGTTAGGCTCAGGACTAAACTACTTTCTGTTTAACTGAAAAATATGAATTCAGTTAAATATGTCATTCTGACTACCTAGTAAAATAAGTAGAAAAAAGAACAGAGCATCTCCATCAGAACTGGGCCAGGTCAGAGATAGTCACATGTATTCTTATGACTGGTATTGTTAGAACTCCTCATATAGCCCATTTTATCAGTGTAGGGTATGTAGTCTTATACTCCGTAGGGACTTCAACATAGCTTTGAAGAGGCTATTCCATAAAAATGAAATTAAAGTTGTATTCAAGAAACAAGAGTAGAAAAATAAAGTCAAATTACTACATAATCATTTGGCCTCAACTAAGCAGACCAGAGCAGCAGACCAAGTTGAAGCGGTTCCATGATCTTCCTTTGTGTTCTCATAGGTCTTAAGTTTGCTTTTATCACACCATTTGCAATTTATAACTTAGGTATCCTTGCAGACTGTGAGTTGCTTGAGGGCAAATCTTGATGTGTGTGTCCCTAGTCTCCAGCACAGTACGTAGTAGATATAATAAACATATGCTAAATAAACAAGTAAAAATACTCATTCCATTTGTGCCTTTAAGAACATAGACTGGTTAAAAAGCCTTATTTTCTTTTCAGGTTAGTAAGAAAAAAAGAAAGTTGCACAACACCCTACCACTGAATGAAGACCACTGACAGCTCGAACTCAGGCCATACAGTCCAGTCTTGACCTTCAATAGACCCCCAGAGTTTCATGCATAGAATGCAATATCTCATGCACACTATGATCAGGATGTCGCTTTCACTTTGAAATCCAGCCCTCCCTAGAAAATTGTGCTTTTTAGCCCAAAGGTATGGATGTGTACCAAAGAAAGCTGTGTTCAAGCCACCAATTACTCTATTCCCCATACTTACGTAGTGTTGCTCATTAAGTGTGTCATTTATAAAATGACCTAAACCCAGAGTGCCTGCACAGCATTCATAAAATGTTCTATCCATGTTCTGTTTAATTCTTCTAATTTTCTTGCCAATGCACATTTTGCTTAATTCAGTTGGACGCATGGTTTTTTCTTTAGGTCTCCATAAAATGACTGAGAGCCCTCTGCAATTATAAGTAATCCTACTAAGCAATGAATAAAGACTCAATTTTGGAGTGTGTTAAATGTAAGCTGCACTGTGACTGGGAATATATCTCTACTAGTTTAGGGCAATATGTGGGATGACAAGTACTCAATATGAATTAGATTTCAACAGGCTCTCAGAGTGAATGTGGAAAAGGTTCCCCTTGTTTTCAAATGCAGCAAGCAATCTTAAAATACATGTTTTTATTAAAAAAATGTTTCTGATGCAAAAATTGCTTCTATGCCAAAAAAAGTTGCTGCTTTATTTGACAGGCTGCTTTAGCACGTAAAATTTTGTCACTTATTAATTTCACTAATAAAGCAATGAACATGCACATAATTGTGCCATTTTTTTCTACCAACATTTTTTTTTAGAATTAGTTCGAATATAGTTCTGTGCAAGTCGAAATGCCATTTTAAAAATTCCAAGTACAAGAGCTCCCCTCTAGGAATGGGAGAAGAGATTCCACAAATATCACATGTTATTTAATTTTTAGATTTAGTTTTAGTTTCCAACCTTTACACTCAGGTGTTTATTTTTAATATCTAATGAGCTAACTGCTTAAGACTGACTATAGCTAGACATTAGATTTTTCAAGCACATCCGATAAAAAGGCCTTAGTATTTGATTGGCTGATTCAGGCATTTTACTGTTGAGACTATCTCTGTAAATACAGTAAATTCTGTAATGCCTAAATATTTGGCAAAAGCTATTTCTATGATGATTTTAGAAAAGTAACAGAAAATAGATCATGCTGACAACTAATCAATTAGCTCTTAGGGAGAGGAAAGGCAAAGCAATCGCATTGAATCAGCAGCACTGATTGTACCAGAACTAATAGCTTAGAGAAGCAAACTGACTTTTGATTGTAGAAAATGGAAGGGATTGTATTTGACATCTAAATATGTAGTTAACTTTATGAAGAGGGGTTCGAGTGGATTGTGAATGGTTAGTACTAATCCAAATATACTCTCTTGACATCCTTGTTCCTTGAAGAATACAAGTGCATAATTAATGTGGTAGCAACACATTTTGTTTAGATGTGTGTAAGAAAGCATGGCCTCACATCTCATCTTATTATCTAGCAGCCACACTAACTGGGTAAACTCCCTGGCAAAAATGGTTCATATTTTTCTAGCTTGATTGCCGTTAAGAACATCCCTGTTTTTGTCTTGAACTTATCTTCAGCTTGGAGAGAAACATACACAATATTTGAGGAAAGTAGGTCAACTGCTAGTTAGCAAAAGTAGTATTAACTACGTGGGATCCAATAAGGGTTTTCTATTTTCCTCTTTTGTGTAAAAAGGGGACAGAGACAGCACCCAAAGAGCCAAAGACAAATTGACCCTTAAAAATGGGGAAAAAAAGAAAAAAGAAAAAGAAAGCAATTAAGGAAAATTTAGTCAGACTATCAGGAAACATATAAGGATCTGGAGATGCTCTTGGTAAAGTTTGGTAAGCTATAACATGACAACCACACAAGATCTAAATGTAGAGATGAAAAATGAGGTTTGGAGAGGGTTGGGGAGGGAGGGAAGAAAAGAGAAGAACAAGAAAATAAGAATGAGGAGAAGAAGTGCAGAAAGAAGAGATAAGGTAAGAGAGGAACAGGGGAAATACTAAGTACAAAAACACCGATGAAAGGCTCAATTTGGAGGAAAGACATAGCCCAAGAAAAAAGTATAGCAAGGGCTTAAAATTCTAGAATTTAAAATAATATTTCAAAAAAAAAAGGTTTATGAAATTTAAAAAGACAAAAATGACTTATGACAGAATTACACGAAAAACATTAGAAAGCTAATGAAGTTCAAAGTAACTCTTTTACAGAATTAATCAGAAAAAAAATTTTAAAGACCGGCATGTGTGAAAATGTAATCAATGTTACAGATAAAAGGCTGCAGTGAACGTAGTACATGCGGACAAAAAAGACAGTTTAAAGTAATTAGAGTGTAAATGGGGAGAAAAGACCTATGTTTGTATATTTTGCAGGAAAATTTTCCCTAAAATGAAGTAGTAAACACATCAAAAGAGTATGTGATACAACAGAAAAATTCATATATATTATATGAATGAGATAGCTACCTATCTATCTATCTCGGTAATGAGCAACATGGATATATACCAGGCAACTTATCAAACTTCATGAATAAAGGACAAGATTCATTAAGTGCACAGGCAAGGAAAGCTCATCACTAGCAAGAAGGAAATCAGATTGGTCTCAGATTTCTCTACAGTCACACTCAAGGATACAAGATAAGAGAGTTATGGATGTAAACTTCTCAAAGGAGAAAACAGTCTCACTCAGGAATATTCTATCCATTCAACTTGACAAATATAAAGATCCCAGATAGACACATCAAACATGCTAGAACTCTAGAAATATAGTATCCATGAATTCTACGGGATAAAGTTTGATAAAATGCAGCAAACCGGGAGATCAATAATGAAGAAGGAAAAAGCATCATAGAAGGACTGGCGGTGCACATTAAATCTACTAACTGTTTTGCTATGACTGAACATCTGGGGAATTGTGTTTGCAGAACAGATGGTTAATTTTATAAACTCTAACAGTTTAAAATATTATACTAACAAATACTGAAAGATACAGGGTGGGAAGTCGGGGAAAGGTTAAGAATGCTAATCACCTTTCCTTCAGACTAGGGAATACATTGATGCTACCTAAAATTGAAAGATATAGTTAAAAAAAAAATTCCACAGTTATACTAACCACTTAATATTCTTTTCTCATTCATTTAGGAATTACAATAATCTTTTTTTTTTAAGGAAAACATGTAAGTTGTATTAGTTTTTCCATTTCAAATGCTATTTTTCTTTGCAAAATTCAAGTAAACAAATTTAATTAATATTTTTATCTCTATCTCTGGGGTGCCTGGATGACCCAGTTGGTTAAGCATCAGACTCTTGATTTTGGCTCAGGTCATAATCTCAGCATCTTGAGAACGAGCCCCACGTCAGGCTCCGCACTCACAGGTCCACTCCCTCCCTTCCCCTCCCTCCTCCTCCCTCCTCTATGGCCATACCACCCTGAATGTAATCAATCTGATCTCTATCTCTCTAGGATAAATAAATCTTTTAAAAATTTTTTCTCTACTTCTATACATATCTATGTTTCTACACACATACATACAAGTCGATGTCTGGAAGGATATTAACATCTGTGAGATTTTGGATAATTTGTTACTTTATAATTTTTGTCTATGGCCTGAATTGTCTTTATGATGACTCTATGTCATTTTGATAGGGAAAATTTATATTGACCTATGAAGTTAGGTTGGTGAAAATATTTCTAGGAGTTCCCCACCCCCCCCCACCCTCCAACCCCAAGTAATATGTTAAGATTTGGGTAGAAAGTGATAGCATTTGATTCACTACAGGAAGTACTTTGTTCTTATTGTAGCTTATCCTCACCAGAGCAAATGAAAGGCAGTGTGGAACGGCTGGTTACGAAGAATATTGAAGTGACGGCTTTGAAAGAGAGAGCTCCTTAATCTAAATTGACCAGCAAACTGCCTGGCCACACCCAACCTTCCTATTCATACTTGGGAACCTGGAGATCATGGTTTTGAACACATAACACTCATTGAGTTGTTCTACACAGTTCTAAGGCTTTGCCTTACACACAGATTATGGGGAAATAGTCCACTGAATTCAATAAACATTAAGAGCTGAACTCTATTCTAAGTGTTTTTTACTGAAAATGTACAAACCAAAAATGCTAATGTCCAAAGAAACTGCATGGTTAGAGGTAGTGAGAAAGAACTCTGTGCCATATGTTATAAAGTATAATCCCTACCATTTTTTGGTACAATCTTTCATGATATATAGCCAGCATTTCAAATAGTTTCTTCAATTTTATGATTCTTCATAATGGAATAAGGTTGAGGCTAAAATTCATCATTACGCATGTCTTCCTTCAGTATTTCAATCCTACTTCATCAATATTAGCTGTTAGATTATCTTTTGCATTTTCCTTTCATTTTAATAAAATAAAAGACAAGCTGCAATAATCAATACAATTTAATCAACACCACCAAAACTAAAAAATCGATTCCATAGTTAGTGCCATCTTGCATGAGCCATATAAAGTCAAATTGAGACCAAAAAAAGTTTCAATAAAGAGTAGAAGGTGTGCAAAAGTTGAATGTACAATATTTAAGGAACAACTCTAACATGAAGAAGACCAGAATGCTTTAAACACCCCTTAAATTTGTTGAAATAGGGATTTGGGAACTGTTATCACAGAGGGAAAAGTGAAATTGGCTATGAATCATTACAGCTGTAGAAAGGAAGACTGTTAACCAGACACATAAACACAATCAACAAACTACAAGGCAATGAATCATTTGAGAAAACATTCACTCTAAACTCAATCTGTAAGAAAGGGAATGACAGGGCTCCTCCTATGTCTGAAACACAGAAAATTTTAAATTCTTTGGATACTGGAAAATATGTCTATAGCAACTGCAATAGCATTTTACTAGAAAATTTGATAAACCTCTCCTCTTTCTGTCCACACAACTAGCCGTTCTTTAAATGTAAGGATAAACATTTACAGAGAACTTTATCTAACAATAAATAATCTAATAATTGTTTATTGCATTGTTATCTACTTGAGGAAATAGTCCTCTGTTTGAAAACTCAGAGCTATGGAAATCGTGTCCTCAGAAGGGAAAGTAAGAAACCTACCTCAAATGAAATCTTACCTTCATGTAAATATCCCTAATATAATACTTAATCCCAAAATTATTCAGGGGCCTCATCTACTGTAAATATAGTTTAATAAACACAGAATGTGAATGTGATAGAAACTCAACTTCTTATTCACCAAGAAAGTATGCAAAAACAGCGAATTCATTCCTTCACATATAATATGGCTTTTTCAAGCTTTTAGAAGAATAGAACCAACCATTTATCTTAGGAACCAAAAAATTGGTATAACTCCAAATAAGAGTAATAAATCTATTCACTACTTCCATACTAATTTCACTATTTATGGTAACCTTACCAATTATAATAACCACCTCTAACATCTACAAAAGTGATCTATATCCACACTGTGTAAAAAATATTCTCTCCTATGCCTTGATACCCAGTCTAATCCCCACAACAATATTCATTTATTCGGGCCAAGAGAATTGTTTTAAACTGGTACTGAATTACCATTCAAATCCTAAATCTATCCCTTAGCTTTAGATTAGACTATTTCTCAGTAATATTTACACGAGTAGCACTTTTCATTACATGGTCAATTACAGAATTTTATCAGAATGCTATAACTCAGATTCCAACATTAACCAATTTTTCAAGTATTTATATTCCTTATTACTGTACTAATCTTAGTTACTGCCAACAACCATCTTCAACTTTTCATTGGATGAGAGGGAATAGGAATTACATTATTCCTACTCATTGGTCAATGACACAGACAAGCAGATTCAACACTGAGACCCTCCCAGCAATTCCTTTTTTTTTTCTTGTTACATTTTTTATTTAAATTCAATTAGCCAACATATAGTACATCATTATTTTCTGATATAATGTTCAATGATTCATCAGTTGTGTACAACACCCGGTGCTCATCATATCACATGCCCTCCTTAATGCCCATCACCCAGTTACCACATCCCCCCACCCACCTCCCTTTCTGCAACCCTCAGCTTGTTTCCTGGAGTCAAGAGTTTCATATGGTTTGTTTCTCTCCCTGACTTCTTCCCATTCAGTTTTTCCTCCCTTCCCCTATTATCCTCTGCACTATTTCTTATGTTCCACATGTGAGTGAAAACATATAATTGTCTTTCTCTGATTGACTTATTTCACTTAGCAGAATACCCTCCAGTTCCATCCACATTGATGTAAATGGTATATATTCATCCCTTCTGAGGGCTGAGTAATATTCCATTGTATATATGAACCACATCTTCTTTATCCATTTGTCTGCTGAAGGACATCTCAGCTCCTTCCACAGTTTGGCTATTGTGGACACTGCTGCAATGAACATTGGGGTACATGTGCCCCTTCTTTTCACTACATCTGTATCTTTGGGGTAAATACCCAGTAGTACAATTGCTGAGTCGTAGGGTACCTCAGCTTTTAATGTCATGGGACACCCCCATACTGTTTTCCAGAGTGGCTGCACAAGCTTGCATTTCCACCAACAGTGTAAGAGGGTTCCTCTTTCTCGGTATCCTCACCAACATTTATTGTTTCCTGTCTTGTTAAATTTAGCCATTCTAACTGGCATAAGGTGGTATTTCATTGTGGTTTTTGATTTGTATTTCCCTGAGGCCGAGTGACGCTAAGCATTTTTTCATGTGTCAGCTGGCCATTTGTATGTCTTCTTTGGAGAAGTGTCTGTTCATGTCTTCTGCCCATTTCTTGACTGCATTATTTGTTTTTTAGGTGTTGAGTTTGAGAAGTTCTTTATAGATCTTGGATACCGGCCTTTTATCTGTAATGTCATTTGCAAATATCTTCTCCGATTCTGTAGGTTGCGTATTAGTTTTGTTGATTGTTTCCTTTGCTGTGCCAAAACTTTATATCTTGATGAAGTCCCAATAGTTCATTTTTGCCTTTGTTTCCCTTGCCTTTAGAGATGAATCTTGCAAGAAGTTGCTGTGTCCAAGGTCGAAGAGTTTGCTGTCTGTGTTCTCTTCTAGGATTTTGACAGATTCCTGTCTCACATTTAGGTCTTTCATCCATTTTGAGTTTATCTTTCTGTACGGTGTGAGAGAATGGTCCGGTTTCATTCTTCTGCATGTGGTTGTCCAATTTTCCCCCCACCATTTATTGAAGAGACTGTCTTTTTTCCATCGGATATTCTTTCCTTCTTTGCCAAAAATTAGTTGACCATATAGAGTTGAGGGTCCATTTCTGGACTCTCTATTCTGTTCCACTGATCTGTGTGTGTCTGCTTTTGTGCCAGTACCATACTGTTTTGATGATCACAGCTTTGTAATATAGCTTGAAGTCAGGCATTGAGATGCCCCCAGCTTTGTTTTTCTTTTTCAACATTCTCCTGGTGATTTGGGGTCTTTTCTAGTTCCATAGAAATTTTAGGATTGTTTGTTCCAGCTCTGTGAAAAATGTCAGTGGTGTTTTGACAAGGATTGCACTGAATGTGTAGATTGCTCTGGGCAGCATAGACATTTTAACGTTTATTCTTCCAATCCATGAGCGTGGAATGTCTTTCCATCTCTTTGTGTCTTCCTCAATTTCTTTCTCAAGTGTTCTGAAGTTTCTAGAGCACAGATCCTTTACCTCTAAGCAATTCTATTAACCACATAGGAGGTAGTACATTCACTATATCAAGAGCATGGGTCCTACACACCCTAACTCTTGATATTTTCAAATTTTTATATTCAACTTCAATCATATTAATTCTCCATTAATCAGACTTCTTTTAGCCACTGCTGGCAAATCTGCCCAATTTGAACTTCACCCATGACTTCACTAGGCATAGAAGGCCCTATACTCATTTAAGTACCACAGTTGTAGCAGGTATCTTTCTACTAATCCATTTCCATTCACTAATAAAAAATAAAACTATTCGAACAGTAACAACTCTTACGAGGAGTTATCACTACATTATGTACAGCAATCTTTGCTCTTACCCAAAATGATACTTTAAAAGTTGTTGCTTTTTCCACCTCGAGCCAATTAAACCTAAAAGTAACTATTAGTATTAATCAGCCACATTTAACATTTCTCCACATCTGCATTCTTCAAAACTGTACTGTTTATATGTTCCAGATCCATGATTTATAACCTAAACAATGTCCAAGACATCTGAAAAATAGGACTATTTAAAGCATTACCTTTTACCACAACCTCACTCATAATTGGCAACTTAGCATTAACAGGAATACCCTTCCTCACAGGTTTTTACTTCCAAGACTTAATTATTAAAACCACCAACACATCGTATACCAAGGCACATGAGCACTACTAATTACACATTGCCGCTTCCCTAACAGCGGTTTACAGCACCCAAATTATTTTCTTCACTCCTAGGACAGCCCCATTTTTCTACTTTAATTGTAATTAGTGAAAACAACCACTTCCTAATCAATTCTATTAAATGTCTTTTAATCGTATCTTGGCCAGATTCTTAATTTCCAAGAATACTCCAACTATCTAACAGATAATCATGCCTTACTGTCTAAAATTAATAGCCATTGCCATGACTATCTTGGGTTTTATTCTGGCACTTTAACTGAACTTTACAACATGAACTCCAAGATTTGATCATTCTTCATACATATCCCAATTCTCAAATCTTCTCAGATATTTTCCAACTAGTATATACACAGCTTTTCACCATTCCTGAAATTTACTGGCCAGTCTGGATATTGTTACACAACTGATAAATTATTGAACACTACGTCTGAAACTAATGATGTACTATGTGTTGGCTAATTGAATTTAAAAAAAAAGAAATTTATTGGCAAGTCAGGAAATCCAACATCATTACTACTTGACTTAACTTGACTAGAAAGTGTATTACTAAAATCCATTTCCCACTTCCAAATAAGAATTTCCATACCAATTAGACCTTTTTGGTCAGGAATTAAATTCTACGTTTTCCTCTCTTCTCATCGTATTAATCCTAAACCTATGCCTAGTTTCTACAAGTAACATGTAGAATAACCAGAACACCAATCAGCAGCAATCAACCAATCACAAGTACTAGTCAAGTACCACATCTATATAATGAGGCAATCTCTCTAACCTCTTCACAAAAACAAACCAGAATCCCTAGTATCATACATTACTCAGTCCCCTATCCAATTAAACTTAAAAAATGAGGCGGATGCTATGTTTAAGACCTGAAACTACCATAACTTTCACCAACAACCCTGAAAGAAACATCCCCAATACAATTACATTAGAAACCCAAACCTTAAGATATTACTAAGTGGCCAAAGCCTTGTATAATCAAAAATCACCAATATCTGCCCCCAATTAAGTCTAAAAAAAGAAAATTAAATGTAAAAAAGATCCACCAAAATTTATTATAATACTACAATCGATTCCACCACTCAATCAACCTTAACTCACTATAAATAGGTTTACAAAAAATAAACTGTAAAACTAATCACAAAAATAGTCCTTAAAACACAATATAGGTCATTATTATTCTCACATGGATTTTTTTTTAATTTATTTATTTGAGAGAGAAAGAGGGAAAGTACACACGAGCAGTGTGAGGGGCAGAGAGAGGGAGAGAATTCAACCAGACTCACAGCTGAGTGCTGAGCCGCACATGGAACGCAATCCCACGAGCCTGAGATGATGACTAGAGCCAAAAATCAAGGGTCCAACATTTAATTAACTGAGCCACTCAGGCGCCCCCTTGCATGGATTTTAACCATGACCAGTGAACCAAAAATCACCATTATATTTCAACTCTAAGAACATTAATGACCTACATCCAACAATCTTATCCACTAATCCAGATTATCAATTTATTTCTCAGTCCCAAACATCTTATCATGATGATATTTTGGCACCCTTTAATAATCTACTTAAGTTTATGAATTCTAACAGGACTATTCCTAACTACACTCTATACATCAGATATAATAACTGCCTTTCAGCCAAAATCCATATGTGCAGCTGTAAATTATGGATGAATTATCTGATGTCTACACACCAATGGAGCATCCACGTTTTTTTATCTGCTTATTCATTCATGTAGAATGAGGCCCATACCACGGAGCTTATACCTTCCTAGAAACATGAAATATGAAAACCATTCTATTATTCATCATAATAGCCACAACATTCATAGGATTTGTCCTACCATGAAGCCAAATATCCTTCTGCAGTGAAACAGTCCTTACAAATCTTTCAGCTATGTCTTTCATCAGCACTAGCCTGGCAGAATGAATCTGAGGGGGACTTTCTTTCTTTTTTTTTTTTTTTAAAGATTTTATTTATTTATTTGACAGAGAGAGAGAGAGCCAGCGAGAGAGGGAACACAGGTGGGGGGGTGGGAGAGGAAGAAGTAGGCTCATGGCGGAGGAGCCTGATGTGGGGCTCAATCCCAGGACTCTGGAATCACGCCCTGAGCCGAAGGCAGACGCTTAAAGACTGAGCCACCCAGGTGCCCCCTGAGGGGGACTTTCAGTTGGCAAAGCTACTCATCTGATTTTTCACCTTTCACTTTATCCTCCCATTCATGGTCTCAGCCCTAGCGATTGTCCATTATTTCTTCATGAAACAGGATCCAATAACCCATCAGGAATCTCATCTGGCCTGGATAAAACTCCAATCCAAAATTACACATAGTGAGAGATATCCTAGGACCCTTATTCCTAATTCTAATGCTATCCATTTCAGTCCTATTTTCACCTGACCTGCTGGGAGATCCAGACATATACATCAGCCAACCCCCTCAATGCTCCCTAATCCCATTAAGCCAGAATGCTATTTCTTATTCACCTACACAATTAAAGGCCCATTCCTAATAAATTAGGCAGTGTATTATCCCTAATTTTCTCAGTTCTAACTCTAGCAATTATTTCAATGCTTTGCACATCAATAATAATGAAAGATAATATTCCAACCCCTTATAAATGCTTCTTCTGATTACTAGTAGCAGACAGAACATTAACATGCATTGGAGGAGAATCAGTTGAACATCCATTCATCTTTACTAATCAGCTAGTATCAGTTTTATATTTTCTCCTCATTCTTGTGCTGAAGCACTCACAAAAATTACTAAAAATAGTCTTCTCATATATAGAATGTTTGTAATGTATTCCTTTGTACTTGTAAACCAGAAAAAGTATACTTCCCCCTAGGACTCGAGGAAGAAGCTCCAGCTCCACCACCAGCATCCAAAGCTGAAATTCTACATAAACTACTCCTTTATAATTCATACATGAACAGTAAAACATTGTCATGTACTGTTAGTATGAAAAAATCCTAAATTAATTCCATTGTTATAGTACTTTGTGCATTCAGTCTACCACATATTTAGTGTGTATATATATATAACATATAATATAAATATATATTATATATACAATACATGCCATGCATAATCATGCATTAATGATGTACCCCAAGTATTACCATGTACATTAAACTAATACACAAAGCAATTTGTTATATATATAAATCCTATACCCCACAAATATCCATGACAGAATACAAATGACTAATATTACATAGGACACATTAATCAGACATACCCTATTAAGTCAAATCATTTTTTTTAAAGAATTTTTCTAAATTTATTCATTTGAGAGAAAGAGAGTGAGCACAAGCAGGCGGAGGGTCAGAGTAAGAGGGAGAAGCAGACTCCCTGCTGAGCAGGGTGCCCAACATGGGGCTCGATCCCAGGACCCCGGGATCATGACATGAGCAGAAGGCAGACGCTTAATCCACTAAGCCACCAAGGCAACCCTAAGTCAAATCATTTCTATCAACATGTTTGTCAAAACCAAAAACAGTACTTGATCACCAAGCTTTGAGAAACCAGCAACCCATCCACAAACGAGCCCCTCCTCTCTCTGTGGCCATAACGTGGGTTTCTAAAAATGATGTGGTATCTGGTTTGTTACTTCAGGACCATCTCATCTAAACCTGCCCACTTCTCCCTCTTAAAAAAGATATATCAATGGACTAATGACTAATCAACCCATGCTCACAGATAACTCTGATGTCATACATTTGATATTTAATTTTGGTGGGGTTTGAGTATGGGGATTATGTGACTCAGCTATGGCCTTTACATAGTTAAACACTACCTGAGGTTATATTGAATATTATCTACATCATCAACCATATGGTGTTATTCAGTCAATGGTTACAGGATATGGAAAAATTGTATGTGTGCATGTATATGTACTCACCAATTAGCTTAGCAAACTTCTTACTCCCACTTAAAACGTGTACTGTATGTAATCTTGCCAAACTCCCAAAACAAGATTAAACATATCGACCCTAATTTCCTATCTTCTAAGTACTTCAATTATGACTCGACACACACCTGACCAAAACTACAGATAAACATTCCTATTCTCAGCTCTCATAGATTAAAAAAAAACTACTCAATTAAAAAAATTTTTTTCCACGATACCAGTATGCTACTTAAATTCACAAAATTTCCGTAGGCAAGAATTTACCTAGATCTGACACTTTCTTTGATTAAAATTAAAGTATATTAAACGAGGCACTAAAATAAAATTACCCATGATTCTTAACCTTGAGAAACTAGAAAAAAAAATTACTCAATTTTAAAAATGATTCAACTAATACCAACAGATCACTTAAATCCATTAATTCTTTACGGGCATATCTGATTTGTTAATCCAGCTTAATTACAACAAGGCACTGAAAATGCCTTTATGAGTTTACTAACTCCATAAACCCATAGGTTTGGTCCTAGTTCTTCTATTAATTTTTAATAAAATTACACATACAAGTGTTTCCATTCCAACAAGAATGACCTCTAAATCAATGATCAAAAGGAGTAGGCATCCAGTAGACCAAAAAGTAGTTCATAACACCTTGCTTTACAATACTTCCGCAGGAAACGGCAGTGATAAAAATTAAGCCATAAACAAGTTTGACTAAGTTATAGTAATTAGGGTTGGTAGATTTTGTGCTAGCCACTGCAGCCATAGGATTAACCCAAATTATTATAGCTTTGGTGTGAAGCATGTTAAAGATACTCCTACAATAAAGTTAAATTTTAATTAGGCTGTAAGAAGCTACAGCTAAAAAACAAACAAACCATGAAAGTGACTAATATTCTTGACTACAGGATAGCTAAGACACAAACTGGGACTAGATATTCCACTATGCTTAACCCCAGACCCAAATAATTATAAACAAAAGTATTCACTCCTTATAACAGCCTAAAACTCAAAAGCCTTGGTGGTGCTATGTATCCCACTTGAGAAGCCTGTTCTGTAATCAATAAACCTTACCAGCTCTTGCTAATCCGGTGGCCTACGTACCGCCATCTTCTGCAAACCCTAAAAAAGAATTATAGTAAGCACAAATATAAAACATAAAAACGTTAGGTCAAGGTGTAGCTTATGGGATAGAAAGAAATGGGCTACATTTTCTACTCTAAGAACATTAAATTTTATAGCAAAGTCTTTATAAAACTAAAAACTAAAGAATGATTTCCTAGGAAATTAATAGAGAGCTTAATTTGGTCAAGAAGCACACACACTGCCCATCACCCTCCTCAAATATCAAAACACATTTAGTAATTATTAATAAGTTATATGTAAAAGGAGACAAGTCATAACAAGATAAGCTTACTGGAAAGTGTGCTTGGATAAATACATCGAAATGTAGCTTAAATAAAGCACCTAGTTCATACCCAGGAGATTTCATATTAAATGACCATTTTGAACCAAAGCTAGCTCAAACTTACCAAACTCAATTATAAGTAAATTAAAAGCAGCTACCAATTAAGGTTTCAAGCTCAAAACACAGTATTTATCTTGGTTCAAAAACAAAACAAAACAAACTCCTGACCTTAATACTGGATTAATCTATTAGTTAATAGAAGCAATACTGTTAATAATAGCAATAGGAATTATTTCTCTTTGCATAAGCTTGTATCAGAATGGAACCTCTGATAATTAACAAAATAAATCCAAGCCAATAATTATTAAATCCATTGTTACCCCAACACAGGTACACATTTAAGATTAGGAAAAAAGTGAAAGGAACTTGGCAAACACAAACCCACCTATTTACCAAAAACATCACCTTTAGTGATTTCTCATGTCAGAAATACTGCCTGCCCAATAACATCCTGTATAAGATTTTTGATATCCTGACTGTGCAAAAGCAGCATAATCATTTTTCCCCTAAATATGGACTTGTATGAATGGTTGCATGAGGGTTTTACGGTCTCTTAATCAGTGAAACTGACCTTCCCATGAAGAGGTGCGAATGACAAAAGATGAGAAGACCCTATGGAATTAATTAACAAGTCTAACAACACCAAACAAAACAAAAACAATAAAAAAAATTAACCAAATTTAAGGGAGAACAAAACTTTATATGGACTTACAATTTTGGTTGGAATATAATTCATAATTTAGATGGATTTATAATTTTGGCCGAGAATAAAAACCTTTGGGTGATTAAAATTTAGACCAACTCATCAAAATATATTTTATCACTTATTGATCCAAAATATAGTTCAATAGAACAAGTTACCCTAGGGAAACAGTGCATTCCATATCAATAACAGGGTTCAAGACCTTGATGTTGGGTCAGGACACCCTAATGGTATAAGTGTTATAAATAATGTTTGTTCAACAATTAAGTCCTACATGATCTCAGTTCAGACCAGAGAAATCCAAGTCTGTTTCTATCCTATATTTCTCCCAATGTGAAAAAAACAACAGAAATAAGGCCTACTTTACAAAAGTGCCTTCAAACAAACAGATGATATAATCTTAATCTAATTAATTTATACCTAGCCCTGTCCAAGGACAGAGTTCGTTAGGCCAGTAATTGTGCCGGTAAAATCCCAGTAATTGTGTAAAACTTAAATCTTAATTGCCACAGGTTGAATTCCTCTTTTTAACAGTAGGTTCATAATTAATATCCTTTTATTAATTAACCCTATTTCACTTATTATATCATTCCTCCCATTAGTGGAGTGAGAAGTATTAGGTTATAAGAGACTTCATAAAGGATCGAACATCAATGCCTCTTATAACCTATCACTGACACTGTCAAACTACTCATTTTTTCAAGATTTTATTTATTTATTTGACAGAAAGAGAGAGACAGCCAGGGAGAGAGGGAACACAAGCAGGGGAAATGGGAGAGGAAGAAGCAGGCTCCCAGTGGAGCAGGGAGCCCGATGCGGGGCTCGATCCCAGGACGCCAGAATCACGCCCTGAGCCGAAGGCAGATGCTTAACGACTGAGCCACCCGGGCACCCTGGTCAAACTACTCATTAAAGAACCACCACAACCACTATCATCAGTGTCCACATTTATTATTGCACCAATCCTAGTCCTCGCCCTGGCCCTAAGAATATGAATTCCACTACCCATACCATATTCATAATGGCATCCCATTCATACATATCGAGCTTAGTTGCGTATTCCGTTCCCTGATCAGGCTGAGCTTCGAACTCAAAATATTCATTAACTGGAGCCGTGCAGGCAGTAGCACAATCTATATGTTGATAGATTAGCATTCATCCTACTATCAGTCCTGTTATTCAATGGGCCATTTACACTTTCAACACTACCCAAGAAAACCTAGGACAAATTTTTCCATATTGACCACTACCCATAAAATAATTCATCTCAATTCTAGCAGAAACCAACTGAACTCCATCTGACCTAACAGAAGGAGAATCTGAACTCATTTCTGGTTTCAACAATGAAGATACAACATGTCCATTTGCCCTATTCTTTCTAGCAACTTATGCTATTTTTATAAGAATTCTATTTTTTTGAGCATCTCCCAATCCCTACATCGGAGAATTACATATAATGAACTTTATTATCAAAACTCTTCCATCTGTTTTTTATGAATCCAAGTATCTTGTCCATGATTCTGATTATCATGAATTCATCGTGAAAAAATCTTCTACCACTAACACTAGCCCTTTGCATATGACGTGTATCACTCACTACACATTATGTTAAGCATTCCACCACAAATATAAATGTCTGATAAAAGAATTACTTTGATAGAGTAATAGAAGTTTAAATCCTCTTATTTCTAGGATTATAGAAACTGAACCTACTCCTAAGAATTCAGAAATCTCCATGCTACCATATTACACTACATTCTACAGTAAGATCAGCTAAATAAGCTACTGGGCCCACGCCCCAAAAATGTTGGTTTGTAAGCCAAGTTATACACAGATTTGGCATAATCAGGAGCTGTTTTCATATTAAATCTTTTATTGCATTTGAAATTTTAAACTAATACTTATCAGAACACATTTTGTTTTGCAATTTGACTTATGGCTTTTTATTAATGTTGTTGAATTCAGACTACCTGACATTTAATCTTTGTGAAATCCTTGGGAAATTTAGGCCTTTGTAAAATTACCTAAAGCTCTGTGCTTCAGTTTCCTCATTTGTAAAATGGGAATAGTAGTATCTCCCTAATATGATGGTGAAGTTTAAATTAAACATTTAAAATTATATTAAGCATATGTGCATTAGCTTATTATTATTATTGATCCCTTATTCACCAAATAGTAAGGATCAACAGGCTTTCTTAAGATTCTACTTGTTTATTTGAAAGAGTATGCTTGAGAGCTTGTGAGGGGGGAGGGAGGGAGAGGGACAGAGGGAGAGACAGAAGCAGGATCCCCACTGAGCAGGGAGCCCAAAGTGGGGCTCCCAAGGACCCAGGATCATGACCTGAACCAAAGGCAGACGTTTAACCAACTGAGCCAGCCAGGCACCCCAGGACCAACAGTTTTGTAGCACTTATAAGTTAGACAAAGACCTAAGTGCTTTACATAGACAAGTGGTCCTGGACTTCTGATGATCTGACTTACAATTTTTTGACTTTATAATGGTGCAAAATTAATATGCATTCATTCACTCTTGCTCTAGAGATAACCATAGGTAGCGAAGGAAATAATAAAGTAGTTTTGTCAGCTGTAATCTTGATTTCTTGTTATGTGAGGAAGATCATTTGAGCTGAAGTTATATTTATTCACAGCTACATGTAACTTAATCAAGGCAGAAGACATTTAAATGACTAGCACTGGGACACCTGGATGGCTCGGTCGGTTGGACACCTGCCTTCGGCTTGAGTCATGATCCCAGAGTCCTCGGATCAAGTCCCACATGGGGCTCCTTGCTCGGCAGGGAGCCTGCTTCTCCCTCTGCCTGCCACTCCCCCTGCTTGTGCTCTCTTTCTCTCTCTCTGTCAAATAAATAAATAAATAAAAATCTTTAAATAAATAAATAAATAAATAAATGACTAGCACTGGAAAAGGAAAACAATATGATCCCTGATTAATACAATTACTAATTTTCTCTCCACTTATATTCTCATTCACTCATTTATTCAGCATTTACTGAGCATCTATTTTGTTCTACAAGCTCCCCTAGCAACTCGCATTGATGAAGTTAAACAAGTGCAATTCCCTCAGATCATACAATCTACCTTAACCAAGAAAGTGGAATTTTATAAAGCTAATGACTAGGAACCACAGCCTTGATTTTTTAAAATTTCCATTCAGTACAGCAAAAGTTTATCAAAGATCCAAATATCAAGTGATAATCTGTTAATTAAGCATGGAAGCCAAGCACACAGAGGTGGTACTAATGCCTTAGCAGTTTACCTAAGCAAACCCAAACCTAACCCTGTAAAAATGCCTCACTGGGAAGAAATCAAATCCTAAGGACAACCAATCACCAACAGCCAACTGGGCTTTAGCTACAGCTAATCAAATAATTTCCTTTCTTTGTTTGCAAATTTTCTCTTTATGAGTGTCTTTCTTACCTATCTACAGAGTACTCCTAACTACTTCCGGGTTGGTGCTGCCCACTTAGAATAGTCTCTGTTCAAATAAACTCTTCATTTCTAATATGCTTCAGTTTATCTTTCAACAAAATTTTCCAAAAGTTCTTTCTGGCTTGAAAGCATAGTTAAACAAAATCTAAGCAAGTACCTATCATACCCTAAAAGTGGTATAAATCTGGAAGGAAAAAAACTTCACCTCATTAAAATACTAAGAATATCTGATGAAATTCAGAGTATGGGTTAGAACAAATTAGTTCCTCGGGTTAAAAAAACACACATACACACCCAAATCATACTTGCAGGAATATATTATTCATGAAAGATCAAACCCAAAGCAGATAATAAATGATGTATATAAATAGTTCTTAGGGCTAAAACCATACTCTACCTTCTCAAGAGAAAACATCTTCCTTAATACATGACCCACAATACTGTCAGTAATTTGATAGTTTTCCAATGATTTACAATTCAAATTTTAACCTTTTCATAATTTTTTAACAAAATATTTCTCAACAAGTCCATTTATCTCCTTTAAATTTGACTTTTATAAAATGAAGATCAAAACAGCCTATGATAATTCAGTCAGGTAACAGGAAAAATGGAGATTCCTCTCCCTTTTCCCCTCACTCCTACCAAGCTAGGTACGGTTAAAATCCATTTCTACAATTCCACCAACTTGTCCTCGCCTTTCTCATCTGTGTACTTCTACAAATATGTTAAAACATTACTGGGTATGCTGCTAGAGGGAGGAGGGAGCATTATGTGAAAATATTAATTTTCCTTGTAAACAAAGAATCTTTTTTGTGATAAGAATGAGAGAGTAAGAATATGTATTGTTTGGTAATTCTTGCCAGTTTCTCCCAAGTTAAGTGAGAAGCAATGATGAACAAACTACATTCGAAAGGAAAAATATTTCTTTCAAGTAAAATTTTACATCCAAATGTCTCTTCCTATTCCTTCTTGCCTCAGGCCTTCCTTAATATCCAAGGACCCTTGTAGTAAGGAGGAATCTTCATACGAACTTGAATTATAGATAAAATAATCCTGTGTTAGAGCTACTTAATTTCATAAATTCCAACAGCTGAAAGCCACGGATGGCTGGAGATAGAAAAGAAATAGGGTACAGCTGCAAGTGTCTATTTAGTACCATCTGGTTTTCATTCCAAATTCATCAAATATCTAGTCCCTGACACCTGCTACGCTTCCTTAAAACCTCATGAATCTATGCTGAAAGTTAATAGGAAAATGTCATTTTCTGCCATCCTTTTCTTGGTCCCTTCTTCCCTAAAGTTACTTTCCACACAGTGTCTTTGACACTACATAATTCCTAACTTTTGGAATTCTTTTTTTTTATTATTATTTAGTAAATTCCACTACCTGAAATATTTTATAGTCTTCCTAAGATTAGGGTGTGTCTTTATAAGCTGCTCATAACTGAAGGTCACTGAAAGGATCAGCAGAAAAGAAATCTTTTCTGATCTTCCCTTATCTTACTAAATCAGAGTGTCCTAAAAATAAAGCCAAAAATACAGCTGCCATTAACCCCTCTCTGAAGGAATCCTATTCGGGAGATTTATCCTTAGCGGGGGAGGGGTGGGTTTAGTTACCATAAACCCCCCTCTGCTCTGCAGGAGCTTCCAGCCAGAGAGGAGACTATTCATCACCAGAATGAAAAGACCCAGTAGAACCTTCCATACTTTCCCATTGAAGTTCTGACCACCACAACCGCCTTTTGTTAAGGTGATGTTAACACTTACTTCCCGGAATTCTGACTTACTGCTGAGTATTCCCACATGGGTAATCGACTTTTCTCCTGTTAATATACTGCCAGTTAATTCAGACTCCCAAACACTGCACCTAAACTGGTAAAGGGAAAGGTTTTCCTGCCAACATAATTCCATATGTATTTTTGATACCATAGATGTTTCTGGAAGAAGAGAAAAAGTCAGGAACTGGTAAATTTTTTAAGACTTTTCTCAACAGTATAAGGAGCTTATGAGTTCCCCCAAATACATGAATTCTCTGTATTGTGGAAATACAGGTCATAGCCCAGATTATGATATTTAGATACAGCAAATCCTAGCAGGATATTTTTTCACTGCCTCAACTGACAGTTTTAACCACAAATCAAGTTGCAAAGAACTAGAGGAGAGGGAGAAGAAATTGTTGCCAAACGCATTTGCTGCCTTGAGTGGAAACATGCTCCTTAAAAGTGCATGATTCACACGTGACTGCCAATTGATGACCTATTTAAAACAGCCCAAATCTAGCCGAGGCTAAACATAACTGAGTCAGACAAAATAGTTTTTAGCCAACTAACACAATCAGCTCATTTCAACTAATTGTTACCAATAAAACACATTACAGAATTTGTCCCAATTATTGCCTAGGATCTACTAATACTGAAAAAAAACTCCAACAGTATTTATATGAAATTCAAATTTATCCTGTATTTTATCTATCAGCTCTATTTTTTGAGTTCTCTGGAGGATTACAATGTGGAGATAGGATTAAAAGTTACTACAACACAGTAAATACCTACACCCTTTTGTAATACTTTCCCCTTGTTGTGTTGCTCAGATTATTCCTCTTTGGGGATAAGAGTAAATAGCAAAGCATGAACAAATCTTAAGTAACAATCCTTTAGTGGGGTGAAAATAGAAGTCTCTGTATCTAACTAGATCATAAATCATTAACGAATATACATAAAGGAGATTTCTAGGACTCAAAGCATTAATTGAGCTGAAGCACAGTCCCACCCCTAATACCCAAATAACAAGTAGGCATTTAGCAAGACTCTGAGGGAGTGAGAGACTTGGAGGACTAAATGAAAACGGAGGGGTAAGGGAATGCTGGATCTTGCCACCCAAAGTGTGATGCATGAAACAGCATAACCAGCATCGTCTGGTAGCTTGTTAGAATTGCAGACTTTCAGGATACCCTCAGACCCATTGAATTAGAATTGTTGTTTCAATAAGATCTCCAAGAGATTCATATACACATTAAAGTCTGGGTAGAACTACTCTAGATAATGGGATTCTAAAAAGGGAAAATATGGGCACCCGGGGTCACTAAAAAGGGGAAAGAAAACACAACACATAGTAGTAAAGCCTGACAAAGGCAGACAGTCCCCACCTTGGCCAGTTTCTATAAGCAACAGGTAGCCCCTAGTTCCTGTGAACAGATGAGCTGCTCAGAAGTAAGGACTTAGTCTGCTCATGCCTCTAACAAAATTGCTATGGACAGGGTGTCTTAAGCAACAAACATTTAGATTAATTTAGATTAATTATTTAGATTAACTGTTGCTCACAGTTCTGGAGGCTGGGCATTCCAAGGTGACAGGAGACTAGATGTCTAATGAGGTCCCTCTTCTGGGTTCAAAGATGCTGTCTTCTCACTGCTTCCTCAACAGGTGGAAGGAGAGAAGGAATGTGTCGGCACATCTTCTACGAGGGCACTGAGCCCTATCATGAATTTTCCACCCTCATGACCTACTCACCTCCTATAGGACCCACCTGCAAATACCATCACACTGCATATTCAGTTTCATCACATGAACTTTGGGGGAACAAAAACATTTAGTCTATAGTGATATCACTGGACCCTCCAGAATCAGCAAGCCTAACTAGGTGGATTAACTAAAGCCAGCTCATGGCCATTTATATACCACTCCTCTGAAAGAATCTGGGGTATAACCGAGCACGAATAAAAGAGGAGCATCAGGCACTTTCTAATCAAATTTAAACCTGTATAAACAAGCAGATGTAATTATTCCAAATACATCAGCAAAATCTGCAGCTAGAATGCCAAGTCCATCTTGTTTTAGGTGCATACATATTGATGAAAATCTGATCTTAACTACATTTATTTGAAAAATATATCTACTATAATATATGATAGTCATAAGAGTGCCAAGGGCAGGGATATATTTAACAGGGTTTGTAATCTCATCCACTTAAAACTACCTTGGGGAACATTGCCATTTTTCCCACCAAGGACAAGAAATATCAATATGTATAATAGAATCGAACCATACTTTTAGATATATTCTTGTCCAGTATTTTGAAAGTGTTAGCACAGTCTTTCCTAAGCAACTTGGACAACTTTCTAAGATATATCTCATTATAAACTCTGCCCAGCAAAGGAGGAACAGCGATTAAGGGGGAAAAAAAATGTTAGTTAAGTCAATATATTTAACTAACTGTCCCATTTATTAGAGGAGGGCGGAGAATGTGAGGAAATTGTTTGGGTCGGTTGCAAAATAGAATCTGCTAATTAATTGATTTATGATCATTAATCTGGCCGAACCTCTTCCCTCATTACGGGCAATCCAGACAAAAGGGGCAAGTTGGAATTTGGTTGGATTAAAGCAAGATGTGCTCCGGAAGGACTGTACTCCTGGGTGCTGTGGGGCAA
This sequence comes from Ursus americanus, assembly GCF_024610735.1. Taxonomy (NCBI): domain Eukaryota; kingdom Metazoa; phylum Chordata; class Mammalia; order Carnivora; family Ursidae; genus Ursus; species Ursus americanus. The sequence goes on along the minus strand of NC_142150.1, from coordinate 23,210,957 downwards.
TACAAGTGTATTAACAAAACTGTTACAAGAAGCATGCTTCCTCTTTTCCATTTCAGCAGCAAGTGGCAGGCATTTATCAAAGGAAATTGAACTGAGGCTGTTGCAGCAGGATCAGAGAGAAATTAGATTCAGATGATCTCTACCAAGTAGGCCAAAACCCTCTGATAAAAACAAACTATTATTATCTCTACCTTCCCTTGTTCTTTGCAGGTAGAACTCGTTCTTTAAGAGCAGTTCCCTTCTGTATGGCCACTGATCAGGCAAGAAGCTTCTCCCCAGTTTTGGGAGCGAATGTCCACATGTCTATGCCAATCAAGATAATTTTTTTTGCCTTGCCACTGATTAGTTTAGAAATAGATATGTGATAGCATTCTGAACAATAAATATGATTCTGCTGGGAGGCTATAGGCTTTACTTTTAAATAGAGATAGAGAAAGGGAGACTTCTATTTCTCTCTCTGGATGAAATTATGTGCACAAGATACTTGGAATTGCCATAAACCCTCTTAGGACCATGAAAGAAGCTAACCTAAGAAAACAAATCAAAACTGTTAAAGTTGGCAGAAAGAAAAAAAAGAACCTGGGTCCCTGATCATATCATTGAGCAATGAATAAATCAAGTCTGGAAATCACCTAATTTGTTATATAAGATAATAAATCTATTCTGACTTCGGTTTCTTTTACTTGCATTCAGATTTTCTTAACCAACTAAAAACTCATTAGCCAGAAATTCTATTATTCACATAAGGTAGAAACTCACACAGGTCATTGCATAGAACCATAACTACTCACAAAATGTGTCTTTACTCAAGCAAAGGGAAGAATGTTCTGCAAAGTCAATGTGTTCTTACATTCAATGTCAGAGTAGACCACTAGTGTTTCCTTCTATAATGTGAAGGCATCTGCACACCATGCTACTTCAACTTATATACTTGTGAGTTGACCAATCAGAATTTAAAATACCAAGATGGTTTTCACCTAATATTTATCTCCACTTAGGCTGGCTCTGTTAAGTGGTTTCCTGCACACTGTATATGATATTCCTGGAAATTGCCCATAACTATCACAAAGGACTCTATTGCAAGTAAAAGTCTCAACTGATTGGCTAGAAAAATAAAGAGAATTTATTGGCTCACAAAATCCAGTTGCTGTAATTAGATCAGTTAGGAGTCCGGTTACTCTCTGATTCTCTATTCTGCCTTCTGAGGCCTTTGGCTTCGTCCTCAGGCTCTACTAAACTTCCCCTTCAACCAAATCAGTGTCAACACAGCTGTCCACACTCTTGCTTCATGGCAGAAAAATGACTATAGCAGTTCTCAATCTCAAATCCTGACACCACAATATCTAGGGGAAGAAAGAAATCTCCTCTTTCTCAGAGGAGTCAACAAACATTTCACAACTCATTGGCTCTAGATTAAAAGGAGGGAGTACATCAAATGGCATAGGCTAATCAGTGCCAACACCTGGAACTGGGGTGGGGTTATTTCTACTTAACTTGGTTGATGAAGAAAGGGAGATATCCAAAAGGAAAAATGCTGTCCTCTTGCCGAGATAAGTACGGAAGAATGGATGCTTGGGAGGAAAAAAAATATATATCCATTATGCCATGGAGAAATTAGCATGGGTAATTTAAAGAGACCATGCAGGCAAATGAGTGAACTTTTATTTTAATTTATTATTCTTAAACCCTAACTTTTTTTTAATGATCTGATTCCTACCTAATGAGTTTAGGGATGTAGGGCAGATTTGATCTATGAGAAACAGACAACACTACAGAAAAATTACATACACTACTGTACAACTCGAGTCCCAAGGCTTATATTTAGCAGGCTGATTATTCATTGAATATTTTTTTATTTTCTCTCGAACATTAAATTCCAACTATCTCTACAACCCCCACAAATCTGTCACTTGTTTTACTTTGAAAGCACTGAGAACATAAGCCACAAAGAAAATTTAAAAGGAAGTTTAAATGTACTTTTGTCTATCATTAAATCTTATGCACAAATCTGCCCTACCCCTTTTTGTTCCTCTCAATAGCTCTACTTGGCTGACATCTAATTCACTGGGGGTAGAAAAAGGAGAAGGAATTTAAAATAGAAATATTAGTTTTTAATGCCCACAATTTCCACATAATAAATTTTCTTTTCACATTAAATACTTGCAGAATGTATTCAGGTATGCCCCATTTAGCACCACGTTATACAATTTTTAGCTAATTGTACATTGTTTCCTATATAAGATTACCAGTGTGTTATGTCATTCATCTTATGGTAAGCTTTCTGCTCTTTTGAACAATGCAGAGTACAAAACAGCAGAGAAATGCAGGATACGATTCTCATTATCATTACCATACTTTAGTAGTTTTAATGAGGTAGGGCTTAGTAATTCATAATAAAGATTATGCAATTTTCAATATTGCAATTTTAAAAGTGGTTTAGTATCTGCTCAATTTACCGGTTATTTCAAATATGCATCACATTACAACCTTCAGGTAAAAATTCTAGCTATTCACCAATATCATGACAAAATTATCATCTGATACATTTATTCAAATTCAATAAGATGCAGTCAACATAGCGTATTGCAATGGAACTGTATTTCGTTTATTTATCCATTGGTCCATTTATGCATAAAATCACTCAGGCATATTCTAAGTTAGGTACTATATATACAAAATGTAATAAGACACACACTTTACCCCTAAAGAGTTCACCATCTAAGTTGTCCATGTGCTCAAGCAATTTATTAATGTACGTGAGTTTCTCAATGTTCTGTGCCTCAATTTCCTCCTCTGTCTAAGGAAGATAATCATAGGACCTACCTTGTGGGCCTTTTGTGACATTGAAATAAGAAAATAAACATGAAGTGTTAAGAAGAGCTCTAGCAACCTAATATGTACTCACTAAATGTTAGCTATTATTGTTAGTATTACATAAGAGAATAAAAATCACAAAAATAATAACTAGTTCTATTAATTTGTTCAATGTATTCTGAATGCTCATTGTGTCCTGGTCTATGCAAGGCCCTGAGAATATAGCAATGAAGGAGATAGATACATTATCTGCCTCCAAACTAACTCAGGAATGAGAAAATCATAGTACTATTCAAGGGAAGTATAGGACATGGAGAAGACAATATAAAATATGTTGAATATCAGTATGTCCCACACCTTGTGCCAGAAACTTTAGAGAAATTTTCTCATTTTACTATCCTATGAGGTAAAGCTCAAACAGTGGCCCAAGATCATACATCTCCTAGAATAGAACTCTGGTCCAAATATAAATTAATTTTTTAAGCTCTATACTATAAAGACCTCCTAGATCACACACAAAAAAACAATTAGGGTAGTTTGGGAAGTCTCTGCCAAGAAAATAAAGAGCTTTGAAAGATTCCACTTTGAGAAATAAAATTTGAAGTACCTAATTTAAATTAATGGTTCCCACTGCATGTTCTGTGGAGCACTGTTTGTACAGATATGGATAAAATCGGTTAATGTTGAGAAGATAGCAGTGGTGGTATAGTTTCTTAATCCTCTTGAATCTCATCATAAAATCAGAGCAACTAGGAAAACAAAATGAAAAACCCACAGAGAAATCTTTATCAAAACCAAGAAGCAAAACAGCCCCATGACACACTATGAGGGGGTGAAAATCACCACCAACTCTAATGCCTACATGGTATCAGAATCTATTATGGGGAAAAAAACAGAAGGAAGCAACTGATGAAACAGAGAACAGAAAAACCTTAAAATTGTCATAAGATTCTCAGCAGTGGGCCAAGCTTCCAAACTACAGAGGGGTTTCACACATGCATAGGTGATTGGAAGGAGTCAGTGCTAAAAAGACTGAAGCAACCTGGGACTTAAGCCCTTCCTAACTCATCTGCCAAAGCCCCCAGGACAAACAGCAGCCAAGGAGAAACTTCTGGAAATTGATTTGAAATTGGACAAATGGAGGTATTAAAGACAAAAAAAAATAGACTATCCAGATAAAAATTGGAGTGGGGAAAAGCAAGTATAAGAACATGGTTTAAGACCTCAGAAAATAACAGAAAAGGTATTTATAGACCAGGATGTTAAAAACAGCTATTATGACCAGTTTTCATCTTAAAAAAAAAAAAGCCAGGAGAACACATTTTATATAAAAAGATCATCAACAGAAAAAAATTGCTGTAAAATCCCATAAAAAGAAATCATAACAAAGAGAAGAAGGATTAAAATAACATCTCTATAATTAACTCATGCCAGCAAGATCTTCCTAGAAACTGATGAAACGTGCAACCCAGTATTCCAATATAGAGAAATACATAAAGAAAAACAATGTAAAACATAAAAGTACAATATAAGTGATAAATAGGACACTCATAAATGGGTTTTAAAACTCAATAAAAAACATATATAAAAAAAAAAATCCAGGGCACAAATGAAGGCTAAACCAAAGGGAATGTAAGAGCAAATGAATGTGCACACACACACACACACACACACACACACACACACACACATGCTTGAAGGGAAGTAGTGGCTGAAAAATCTTAAGAAAAGTAAACATATACAATAAATTTAAAATATTAAATAATTTCAGGAATATATAAAATATAATAGAAGAAAGAGAAGACTCAACATACGTATAATTGGTTTCCCAAGGAAGAAAACCCAGGCAATTCATCAAAGCAACTGTTAAAAAACTCTAAGTTCAGAAAACTTCCCTGAAATATACAATGAAATGGAATATTGCAAAATATATACCTATGAAACTACATATTAAAAGTATCATACATATTTATATCCATATGGGAATATATAAATTTATTTATATATAGTTATATTTTTATTTTATGTGAATAAAACATATATTCATAAATACGAAAATATGTATTTTCACATATATGACACTACATATTGAAGATGATGAATTATCGTTTCTGTCATAGTTTCAAATACTTACATTCAAAACAAATTTCTTTAAAGATTTATTTATTTACTTGAGAGAGAGAGTGTGTGTGCACATGGGAGCAGGGGGAGGGGCAGAAGGAAAGAATCTCAAGCAGACTCCCCACTGAGTGTGGAGCGCAATGTGGGACTCGAGCTCATGACCCTGAGACCATGACCTGAGCCAAAATCAAGAGTCAGACGCTTAACTGACTGAGCCATCCAGGCACCGCAAAAATACAAATTTCTGATTCTTTATTTGATAAATCTATTACAACTATCCAACAACCCTACAGCTAAAAAGCTAATCTCAAGGAATTTCAAAGCAAACCTTCCTTTTAATTCACTTATTATTTTCAGAAAACTATTACTCTTAAATGTGTAATAGTTCTCATAAGTCTTTTAAAATGTAAACAAAAAATGCTATTTTTTATTTGTTTAAAAGTCAAATGAAGTCATTAATTCATCTGTATCTGAATTAGAGAACCTGTAAAAAATTCAGTATGTCTCTGGACTATATGCTGATAAAAAAAAGTGTAACTAAGTTCTAATGGCCTTTAAAGTTGTAAGTACAAATTAAAGGAAGATTAGGTTCCCATTGTGTCTAATCTGACACTGCACACATAACCCCTGAAAGCTACCAATTTTCATATGAGCACCCAAAACACTAAACATGCAAAACTCTTTAACCCCTTCAAATCATTCTATGCAATGTTACCTAGCCACCCTGACCATTATTTCCCTCACTCTTAACTCCCATGGAAATTATTTTCTCTTATTTGGCCTAATCCTTCCTACCAGATAAAGCTTCTCCAAGCTGTTCACACCAACTTCTTGCCTCACACTTAAAGTTGCGATGGTCATCTGGTTCACTCCATATCTGGCAACTCTACATAACATCATTGCTTGCCCCATTCCTTGAGCACATGAGACTTTCATCATCATTAGATTCTCTAGGCTGATTCTTCCTTGAATAGAATCTTCCATCAGGAAGATCTGCCCATACAGATCACCCAAGTGGGCAGACTGAATAGGACTCAGCAATGCCCCATACTGCCACATCTTCCCAAAATATCTAGGAGTGCTACCATTAAGAATCTGTCCTACATGCAAAATAGATTATTTTGTGGTTAACCTGCCATTTGCTGTGGTTATTCATTATCCATGTCCTAATTTTTCTTTTCATTTCATTTGAGGGATAAATTTAATCTCAGAATTGCTCACTCATACTGAAGACTGTTATCCACATATGAAATCCATCATCTACAGAATATATACCATTCAACAATATTTTTTTTCTTTTCACATCAAGTGTATACATCAACAAAGACTTTATTTGCACAAAAGTGTTCTGATAATTTCCTTTTAAAATTAGATCTTGCCAGGCTGAAAGTATAGTAAAAATGTTAAATTTGATTTGCTAATATGAATGTGTAGGCATTGAGGAGAAGACCTTGGGATGGTATAAGCTGTGTGTTGACATCATGCTTTTTGAAAAAATAGTCACTTTCATCATTTTTTATGAAATAGCTAATAACATAGAACACTGCATATTGATGAGAAGAGCCCAAGATTAAGCCTCTCAATCACAAATTATTTTCAGCAGCTGCTTTAGAAATAGATGCCTGCTTAAGTGATTTGATTAGTTGGACAAGTTACTCAATATTGCTTTCCAAAAGCCCAAATTACCAGATTAGCAATTTCAATAGTTGTTTTTACTGTTGTTGGTCTGATTCAATTTAAGTGAGACATAATTATCTACAGACAATCAAGGTAATTTCCAAAAGTGTTAAGACTTAATCATTCCTTTATCCATTACCTTACTCTGATGTTTTTGAATGAGTACAAACTTTCTTTTTTTTTTTTTTGAGCAATGTGCCTGTGAGCAATGTGTCCAGTGCAAGAGAGAATTAACATCAAATTACATCTGAAAACGTTTAGAGAGAGCAATTAGTAGCAGAAAGTCAAGAAGGGAACCCCAAACTCCAATTTATTCTGGTCAGTCTGCTACAATTCTGCAGGACCGTTACATACAAGTCTGAATTACCTCTAATCTGTGAATTCAGGGGGTTAACAATTTTAATTAAAGTTACGTTGTTTGGTTCTGATTCTTTTAGTAGTCCTATAGAGAGAGTCTGAGACAAAATTACTGTCAAATGAAGTTCTTTTGTGACTACCTAAAATAATATTTTATTTATAAGTATTTATTATGTGTCACACTGCCACGTAGTTTTCTATATGTGGGTGATGGTTAATGCATGTGCCAACCTGACTGGGCCGCAGTACCCAGAATATTTGGTCACACATCATTCTGGATGTGAAGGTATTCTTTAGATGGAATTTAACATTTAAAGCAGTAGACTTCAGGTAAAATGGATTACTCTCCATAATGTGAGTGGGACTCTTAATTAGTTGAAGACCTTAGGAGAACCACAACTGACCTGCCTTGAGCGAGAATCAATTCTGCCGGCAAACTGCAACTCTTCCCTGGGTCTCCAATTCCTTAAAACATCTCTCTCTCTCTCTCTCTCTCTACACATACACACACACACACACACACACACACACACACACACATACACGGCCTATTGTTTCTGCTTCTCTGGAGAACCCTGACTAATACAATCTGTGATCTTAGCTAGAACTCCGACAGCTCTGTAAGGCAAATACTACTGATAGTCCGGAATTACCAAGAGACTAACCAAATCAAGATCATAAAGCTTCAGTTGAAGTCTGTCCACCTCCAAAGCCTAAGTGTTGGTGGCCGCACTCGAATGCAAATCAAGCAAGCAAACAAAGCGTCCATACTAGAATGCAAATTAATGCAAAGTAAGCAAGCGTGTGGACATCCGTGTGCATAGGTATGCACGTGCATGTGTGTTCATGTGTGTTTGAAAGCACGTGTGTGTGTGAGAGAGAGAGAGCACGTATATGTTGGGAGGGTGGTAGCCACACAGCAAGTTAGATGAAGGCAATTTTCCTCTGCATATTTGTAGTATAAACGCCTCCATTTAAAACGACCAGGCATTTCTTAAGTGGTTGCCCTGTTTTTTAAATTAAATAAGCATTATTAGAAGCTCGATCTCCATATGAGAAAGTCCTGTCTTCTTGGATCTGGAGAGAAATTCTAGGTCATTGTCACACTAATGAAAAGAAAATTATTTTTAGAGGACATGCAGAGGATAAGTGTCAAATTATTTAGGTGTATAGCCCATAGAACAGGACTTAATATCTAATTCCTTTGGCATATTGCTACTGAGATGCAGGTGTTCTAATATCTACCACATTGTCGAATCATGGACTTAAAATTCTTCATATATATGATATGTTTCTGGTTGATATTGATACTCCCCCCATGTTGATGTGGCAGACTGGGATTCATGCACTTGTTAGGAATGGAAGAATATATTTCTTTGCCATGTCCATTTATTCCCACAAAGTAAACCTGGGCTTGATCCAGAGGTATCAGTGAGCTAATATACCTCCCAAAGTGCCCAACTCATGATTAACACAGTCAGGTCACAAAGGTACCACTTAGCAGTTCTGGAAGAAGGCCTAACTTCCTGCCAGGCAGTAGCTCAGATGCCCCAGGAATTTGGCTCCACATCATAAGTAGTAGCTCTGGGAAGCACGCTAAATCATACTCATCAAGATTTCTGCCAACAGTGAGGCTGAATGGGCTCCACAATTATTCTAAGGCCTTTCCAGGGACACCGCCTGTGGTAACAAACACATTCCTATGCTTTAGAAAAGAATCAAGAAATGTCAGAGTGGTATGAAAATTTAGAGGTCACAAATCAGCACCCTAATTTTCCAGATATAAAAACTCAGTCTCAAAGAAGGGAAGTGACTTGTTCAAGTGTCCCAAGTGGTTGCTAGCACGGTCTATTTTCCCTTCCACGTTTGATTTTGTGTTATTTCCATTGCCCCACGCTCCTCCAAATAAGGTGTGCTTGCCAGAAAATTCAGGCTAGAATAATTCAACCAAAACGAGAGATTTTTGTCTTTTGTCTATTCCTTCATTACTTTTCCTGTTAACTTTCCCCAGGAAATCAGGAATTTTGTTTTGGCATTTCAGGATGCTGCAAGCAGCCTTCTCTGAGTGACCCTCAGGGGGTCTCAGTTTTATTAACAGGGGTGCAAACCCTTTCCTCTGATGTGGAAGGCAGAAAGGCTGGGGCCCCGCAGCAGAGCCGGGAGCCTGGTACCTCTGCCTGTCTGAGCACTTCCCACCCTCCCATGCCCTTGCCACAAACCCTGTTGCCCGTATTTTCCAGACATCAGGGGGTTCTGCAATGTTTCTGCTACCAACAGCAAAAAATCCAAAACAGGCCAGAAGAGTGAAACTCAGAAGCCTGGAGCAAAGCTGGACAGGACAAGGGGATGCAGAGGAATCCCAGGGAGACATAGTTCTTGGTGAGGTCAAAATGGGAATCTTTTCCTGAGTTTCAATATATTTTATACCAGTTATAGGATGAAAATGGGAAAGGTAGCCAGAATTCACAGTTTCCTCTCTATTAGATATAGTTCTCAGCACTCTACGTATTGCATCCCCTATGGCGCTATGTATGAGTGCCTATGACTTGTCCTATACTGACGAAGAAACTGAGACTGGGCACCCAGGCAGCAATCAGCAGAACGAGGAGCCTTGACTCCAGAGTCCTTGTTCAACGGCCTCTATTAAACAGCAGGCACATTTCATGGGGGTGTAAGAATGCTAATCACAGAAAGCAATGAACTCCTAAATGGTAAATAAAACCCACCTTGTTCCTTATAAGGATTGCAACCTAGGCTTTTCTAATTATTATTGATAAAATTGGAAACCAGACTTTTAAAATCCTAAAGCCAAAAATAGAAAATTCAATCAATCCAGTCAACCAGTTAACTCAATTTATTCACTTTTTAAAAAATAAACAAAATCTATTCATTTCACTAAAAAAAGGAATGGAAGTTTACCTTGCATGATTAATCAGTTCCATCAAAACAGACAATTTGGTGGCTCAGTGTGGGCTCTAGCACCCTCTTGGGAAAGACAGCAGCACAGTCTGATACAAACAGCACGAGTTTTCATAGCTTCTGCAGTAAAAAGGAGAGAGGCCAAAAGGATGTTAAAATATCAGAGCAAAATTTGTTACATCAATAAGATAGTAAATTAAAAGCTGGGGTAATAAATAAAAGCAAAAAAAAATCAGCAGAAACTGGCATGGACAAGAGTCTTGACAGCATTTCTCTGAATAGGCAGGAATCTTGCAGTTTGAACTTGAAGGACCTACAGATGAAATTAACAGAAGTGAAATGTGGAAGGTCACCAGTGTGTAAATGAGATCTCTAGTCATAGCGCAAACGGAAATGACATCAAGCAGGATTGCCATTAGTTATGTAAATGTGGATGTCTATACTGACAGCCTGATTGATGTAGGTTCAAAAGGGTAAACGAGAACCAATTCAAACATTGCCAGCTCAGAAACAATACCAGGTCTCAGTGCAGGTAGCAAGGAGCACGGGACAAAGATGAATTATCTGGTAAGAAATTGAACTCAAGAAATCATGGTTTTGCATGTCAGGCAACCCATCAGGAAATTAAGTTCCAGCAAGCAATACTCAAAACATGGTATTATGTGGGACGCCTGGGTGGCTCAGTCTGTTAAGCGTCTGACTTCGGCTTGGGTCATGATCTCAGGGTCCTGGGATTGAACCCTGCATTACGCTCTCT